>NW_027318220.1:0-6917 GCF_032062135.1 Pyxicephalus adspersus | reverse complement strand
TTAAGCTGTAAGATGTCCAAAATAAGCACAAGCTTTTGCCCTCCCTCTCTATGTATTCCACGGAATTCAGGTAATAATACTTCAGTTATTTCCATTATTTTTCATATGTTCCTATGACACTGGTCCTAAGCACTGCTATAATAAAATACAAGCTCTATGAATCTATGTCTCCCCCATCATCAGTTTTAACGCATTGCCATATACCTTCTCCTGAGTCAGCTATCTGACAAGATTTGTGCATGGCAGATAACAGCAACCTAACCTTTAAAAATGTCATGTTATTAAGTCTACCAGGTGTAACGTAAAAGTAACAGCTGGTCTAAAATAATGACCCAAAACTCTTCCTGCTGTAATGGATTACTTTTATATCACGTAATAAATATGTTAAAGCTGTACTCCAGGAATATGGCACAATGACTGGAACAGTCAATAACAAATTATGAGTTTGCATTGGCCAGGAAATAAATGAAACCGGGCAAAAATCCTAGACGAAACAGCCCAATATTTTAAAAATTATGGAGCACATACTGATGCCTCGATTCTTTCCTGCTGTAACTTTTCCTAAAACACATACAACCTTGTATCACCAACTAGAAGCCCAATTAATGGTTAGCATAAGGAAGGCATGGACTTAATACAAGTCACCAGCTATAAGCCAATTTTGTTACTAAATCTTTATGTGAAATTGGATGCAAAGATTTTAGGAAACCACTTGTTGCCAATTCCACCATCTCTGATACCATGTTAGCTTCATTCCAAGATTCGTAGCAAGGGACAATACTAAGACCCCAAACCTTTACTTCTGGATTGCTGGGATGGTTTGAATTATTGGTTTAGGATTATATTTATTTTATATTTGTTTGTTTTATATTATAAAATTATATTATATTTATAATATATTAGGTTTTTCTTGGGATTTGGAACTAAATGTATGATATAGTCTTGGCACTTTATTTGCACCCTAAAGCAAGGAAGAAAGTTATTGACCTCCTGTTAGACACCTTTAGAATTTGTACTGGGACCAGGCTAGGATACTTCCTATTCCCTATTAATATTTATATTACCATTGGAATCTTTGATCTGAAAAAAAGAAAGTAGAGTTACCAACCAATAGCATATTTTTGGCCAAACACTTCAAACCTCAAAAAGGCTTTTAAAGAATTTGGCAAAAATTTTAATTTAAATCTCTTCTATGCAAAATCTTACAGTCTGGAGACCTAATTAATGTCTCATTTATTCTTTATTTGGATGGGTGATGCGATCATAAACCTGGGGATAAAACTTTCTGTTGTGATTTTGCACAATTATTCTTTACCTATGTGAAAGTTCCAAGATCTTAAAAATCGGTATAACAATTGTTTCTTCTGCCAAGATTGTTTACTATACATCTGGAGAAACAAGATGCTAAAAGTAGCCTGTCTTAACGTTTGTTGCCTAAACATTAAAGGCCTCCAAAACATTCCAAACCTAAAGACTAGAGAATTGGAATCTATACCATTCCCTAAAATTCCAATTAAACAGTACATTGGCATAACTCTTTATCAATGTAGTTCTTAGGGGCTCCATTTTACACGTTTCTTTCAGCTTGTTTCTCTTTCACTTTAATCAGTTCCTGAATTCTGAACACCTTTAAAATGTTTGAATTAGGAACCCCTTGGAGGCTTATTATCTTCAGATACATGTTCGCCAAGCAATTCCCAAAGCCAGACCCGAGTGCAAAACTGCATGCCACTCCCTTGCGGCATCTTTCCAGCCACATTTTTTACACATTTATAATCTCCAGTGATACATCATTTCTCAGGATAGGTTCCCTGAGTGATAAAGCAGACCATGTCTGCATATTGTGTGTTGGAAAGCAACTTGTAGTCTTTATCCATAGAGTGACAGGGATGCTATGAAAAATGCAAAACAAAATCATGCTATGTGAATGGAACCTTGTTTTTCCTTTCCCTTTTCCACTCCATTCTCTCCCCACTTTTTTCTTCATTTAGTAGAATAACATTTAAATAGTTACTATATGATTTCGTTACAGAAATTGGATATTTTGGTATCACCTAATGAAGAGCTCTTGGAGTACATACCAACATCTGAATAGCTGTATAGAGTCTGGTTGGGGATTGTTTACTTGTGAATGTTCACTTGTTTTATTCTTGTTGAAATGGAGATCAAACTTGTTATACAGCAATAACTTTATTTTGATGACCATTGTTCTAATCTCATCCTGATGTACTCACTGTTCTGTTTTGCATATGGTGAACTGCTGCTGGTGAATATTTAACTGGGGCTATTACTAATGCCCCCCATCCAACTTTTAAAAATAATATAACCAAATATACCCTTCGAAATAAAAGAAAGTGTCAGATCAGGGGCAATCATGGTAATATCACCAGGTAATATGTCAATGAAATTACGAGGTCTTATGTGGGTTGAGAAGTTCCTTAAACATTTCTCTTCAAAAAAAGAAAAGTGTTATTCAAATGAAAATCTTTATTTTTCCCCACACACACTATTCTCAAAATTTGAAACAAATATGCAGAGGTTTAGGATGTGATATTTTGCCCATCCTATCACAAAATGTAATCAGTAAACTGCAATCACTTGGGTATATTAATAATATTAGGTTGAATTATCATGTTTAGATAGTACTTTGCCAGTGATATAGCCCCACAACAACCCCCTAATTAACTCCTTCCCAAGTGCAATGCACAGATAGCAAATATGGTGTTTCTAGACTAAAACAATTTTCAGCATATCCCACGTGGTTCCTGTTGTCTGCTCCATCCCTTCTATTGATGGTGGCCTTTATGTTAGACCTCAACTCCAGGCAAACCTCAAATACACAGGCGAAATACACATACCATATATATTTCAATATAAACCAATCCAAATAGACTGAGGTACCTAAGTTTACCCGAGAACACCAAAAAATACTTTGAGTCTGTATTGAATGTACTTTTAGGTTATCTTTATGTGTTATTGTTTGTCACCAGTAGATAGTGCTATGTCCTCATGTAAAGTGTGTAACTTTATTAATATCTCAGATGGCAGGAAATTTTTTTACATGCTTTCCATGAGGACAGGGTGCCATCTAGTGGTGTGACCCAAGTATAAACTGAAATTCTTTTTCTAATTACATGTTAATAAACATAATTAGACAGAAAAAAAACAGACATGGGGTCTGAATTTAGATATACTTTAACAATTTTAATGCAACTGGAAAACGTAAGTTTAGAAAAGACACAGTTCTCAATAAAGAGGGGCAGCTGCCACCAAAGCCTTTCTATAAATCTATATTGTCTCATTATTTTATGAGACAATCATAAAAATAAAAATTTTACAGTGAGCAGTTTATTTGCCTATAAAGTTAATAGCAGTATTAACATTCATTAGACTACAGCACCACTGAATATTAGGATACTTCCAGCAGAGAGATAATCAATAAAAATGTTTGCTGAGTTATCTCCCTCATTTATTCTTTTATATTAAATAGCGCAAGACATTTCTAGTGCAAAATCGGACAACCTGAATCCTCAGCATTTTGTTCCATTTTCCCTATTACTCTATACGTTGCACTAAATGAAACAAAGCAGAAATATTGTAATTAACATTATATCATAATATCACTGCATGAGTACAACACTAATCAAAACACTATACATAAAAAACAAAAAACTAATCTGTGTATTGGTAAGTCTGAAGTATTCTTTGGACAGGGATCCCATTCATATTTGCATTTCTGTGCAGGACCTTGTTGGGGTATTCACTCCTGGTTGTCCTGGTGGGCACTGTCACAGGGTCTTAATGGAATGAAAGCTGTCACCAGAATGTGGGTGGGTCTCACCTTTAAGGGATCTCATCCAACTTCCTGTTGTGGATACATGACAGGAAGTTGAGGTAAATCTCCAAGTGAGGACAATGTATTTTATTTATTACCCAGTTTTGCCTTTATTATATGTTACTATATAATGTATTGTGTTAGTCATCAATTAGTACAGAGGTTGGAGTTTCAGTGATATCTTCTATTGGCTGACTTAAGATATTTACATTGCAAATTAATCTCCTCTTTAAAACATTATAAATTGTACAATTGTGAAAACCTAAAGAAGGGATCTAACTCTTTCCAAAAGCTTGAATTTTTCTCCTATTCCTATTCTGAAGTTACAACAGGAAGTGGGAAGAAATCTGTAAAAAGTGATATGATATTACCGTCACATGAATTGGAAGATTCCCCCCACCATTTACATTTAGTACTATTTACATCTGCATAAAACAAAAGCAGCTGCACGTGGAGATTGTTGCAGCATGCTACACTTCCACACTGCACTGCCCATATTGCAAAATATTGAAATAGCTGCAATTAAATAAAGAATTCACTCTGGGTGTGGCTGTTTTGAAAGTTTATCTCCATTATCCAGGCATGGAACAGAATTTCAGTTTAAGAGCCTTATGAAATTTTCTGTTGGTAAACTGGTGATTTAAAGAAAACTTGTGCAGACAAAAAGTTACGTCGGCTGCCACTGTTGATTTTGTTTAAATGCTTTGTAAATGCCACAGGTGACTATTGATTTTAGAAGGTGAAAAACAGCCCAAATATTTTATGTACTATTGGAAGACAGCACAGCATGGAAGGCATGAATCTAGAAACTAGAAATGTTTTACAATATTTTGATGCAGAGCTTGATTTCTTACAACATTTGGTCCATGAACATGGAGTGATCTGATCAGCATGAGAGGGGAATTTGTATTCACCTGGTTCCCGGGCGATCCCACCCCTAAGCATTACTTAAAGGAAATATAGAAACTGCCAGAGAGAACTTCTCTTGTATGGCTGTCATGCTGACCTTCTCTTATTAGACACTAGTCCAGAACACATATACAACATAGGAGCCTTTAGATTGACCCCAACCCACCTTAAAACCTTATATGTTTTTCAGTCCAGTAAACCATGCAGCTCTGAAACCTTCAGTGTAAGAGCAAGGCAAGCTAATGGGGGCCAGCAGCAACAAAAGCCCCCATATGGCTCTTGGAATAGGATTACTTCCAGGCCTAGCCATTAGAAGTGAAGTCATTAGTTATTTGTCATGGGGCCCTGAGGCAACTAACCATACTTAAGCATATCTTCAGCTAAAATGAAGATCGGTATGCAAAAACATTTCTGTTGAAAAAAAAAAAAAATACTAAATTGTTCCTTGCCCTCCTTCCTCCTGCATTCATTTCAGCTAAACTATTTGAATTCTGATGAATTACAAGATAACTACACCCCCTCTAATGGAATTCCCTGCAAGTACCCAAAATTGCTAACAAGAGTTTTAGCATGCACAGCTACATGTGCAGACCATTCCTTCTTGATTTAACACTCTGCGTGTCTTTCCTAAATCATTTATATCAATTTGCTCAATTGAAAACAAATCCCAATGTAATTCCTGCATCTGCTCCCGAAACCAGCTAAACAGGAGACAAATTAGTAATGTCAGCATCACTTCTACAGTTATAGGCCTATTTCATTAAGCAGAGCAAAAAAAGCTATGAGAATTAGTACAGAGCAGAAACATGATATATCAGCTTTCAGCACTGGTAGTTTTCCATGCAGAGAGCAATGCCCCATCCTAACCCTGCTATAACCTTAAAGCAACACAGCTATCATCCTTGCCTTGGTGCCTTGGAGCTGAAACTGGTGGTAAGGTTGCCATTGGGGGTGAGGGAAACAAGGGGTACATTTGTACCAGGTCCATATCAAATGAGTTTGACATTTTGCAATATTGGAAGGGGGGGAGACATCATGGAAGTGTACTCAGAAATTTCTGATGGCAGCCCTTGCTGGGGGTACAATGAAATAATCATCTCTCCTGTGCAGAAATTCTCTGAGTGAATCCAACACATTTTGGTTTACTAAAAATAGAGCAGTGAAAGATGATTTCTGATTGGTTGATTTGTTTTACAACAATTTGCACCCCAGCAATACTTTTTGAATAGGTTCATATATGGTATAGAGGGGGAATTTGTGAGCCTGGATTGCCCATAACTGTCTATTGAAAATCAAGTCACTTATACTACCACACACTGCAAGCCAATTTTTACCTGTATATTTACTGAAACTAATGGTAAAATAAAAACATAGAGAATAAATAAAAAATAAAATACATGTGTACATAGGGGAAAAAAACACACATAGATAGCAAAAGAAAAACCATCATAAATCCTCCCTAATAAACTTAGAAGCATCAAGGATGTGGAGGGATTACAAGCATATTAAATGTTGATAAAGGAGAATGAAGGAGAGTTAGGATATAGATGCTGGGATTAGAACAATTTGACAATCAGAAAAAAATTCCAGCAAACCAATGTCCTGGACCTTCAAACATTCATTATGTCTACCCAAAATTTTGTCCACTTCAACTCATAGAGGGCCAGCCATTATAATACCAAGTAGACTATCAGAGGAGGCAATAACATAGGGCAAGGGAAGCCAACATTAGGCAAAGGTAGGAGGAAGAAGAAGAACAACATCATGCAAGAAAATGAGATGGAAACAGGGTCCCAAGTGTCCAAGTACCACAAGTATTGTCCACCCACTATGTAAAATCCCCAATATCCAGAGGCCCAGGCACACCACTAGGAGGGGGTCTATAGAAAGAGATGGGATGGGATAACATATTGGCATCACAAGGTGCCCACATCACCAAATACTTATCAACTCAATTGTATAGTCGAGATATCAGATGATCTATGAGCTGTACATCTCTCACCCAAGACTATAGATCAGATAAAGTTGTGGAGATTCTTAATTCACTTTCTGTGGTATAAGGCATCTAGCCAATCAACATTAATATTATTATTATTAAACAGGATTTATATAGTGCCAACATAATATGCAGTGCTGTACATTAAATAGGGGTTTGCAAATGACAGACGGATAC
>NW_027318219.1:4797-6920 GCF_032062135.1 Pyxicephalus adspersus | reverse complement strand
AAAAAAAACACCAAGGTGACACTCCCAGGTAATATTTTATTACATTGGGAAGTGATAATAAGCACAACAATGCAATTAAAATAATAATAATTAGGCATCATTTTCAACTGTATGTATCCTCAAACATTTGTTTTAAAGAAATACAAATCTAATTCTTTCCCACTGTATCCAATATGACTAAGCTAGGCTTTAAAAAAATACAGCAATACATGCACACTCATACATAAATTTATTTGTATAAGAAAAGGGTTTTAACATTATGTCAAAAGACCAGAGTGGACAGACATTTTATATCCAGTATATCAACAGAGTTCTACTAACAAATTGTGATAAAAACCAAAGCTGCATTGTGACTGTTACTTGAGACTGGCCATATTTCATGTCTTGTCATGGGGTAGAGAATACAGGCATCCAAACCCCCTGCTATAAACAGAACAACATTTGCATTGACACTAGCAGACAATACGCTGGCGAGCAGCTGACTGTGGTGTAATATTCCTGTTATTTGGCATGAGCTCTCTTACTATCCAGGAAGAGCAACTGGATGGGTGAAAACATGACATGTCCATATTACATTTCACTGGGACAGTCACCAATTCAGACAGAAAATATCCTAAATGTACAAATATAGCCACGTATCACTCTCTACTTTTATAGAAAATTGGTGATAATCCATATCTCATGTCCAGATATACTAGAAAAAAAAAACTTTTTCTGCAAAATCCTGGATTGGCAACTTTTACCACTGTGGTGCACACTGTGCTAACAGATCTGTGTTAGGGGTCATTCTGTCAATGATTGACATGATATATCAAATAATATATTATAATATATTAGCTTGTACTTCAATAACATGTATTCAGCAAAATTAGGACACCCTCACCTGAACACAGCAATAGGTTCAGTTTTAACCTGTGGTTTTCAGCATATTGGTATTAATAGCCCATATGAAGCAAAAACAGTTTATAGCCATTCAGGACCCAATTCTGAAAATGCAAATTGCCTAAATTTTTATGATTTTAACACTTGCTTGGATACTGACCTGGGACAAGCATGCAGCTAGTGTAAGTATCTGTTCCTTTGAACACCATTACTCGTACTAAGATATGGAAAGCTGTCAGTGTGAGTTGGTCAGGGCTGCTACCCATAGGGGTAAGGGATTGTGAAAACATTTGTTTTCTGCTGGCTTTAGTGGCTAGTACCAAGTGCATTCCATGAAGAGTAATATGAAGGGTAGTCAGCTACAGGGCATATTAAAAGAAATGTAAGCTTTCATTGCTATCTACTAAAAAATGTACTTGCCTTGCTATCATACTGATGCAATGGCTTAATTACTTTCTGAGCAACTGACCCGGAAATAAATTGCTGGCATGAAACTACAGTAACTACTCCTGATCTGCATACTTTCTTTAGGTAAGTGACTAAATGATGAAGTTCCATAGCAAGCATAGTGTTCTCAAGCAAAATTGCAGCAAATTTCCAGAACCAAGCTGTTTAGCAAAGGGAACAATATAGGCTAGAAATTTAAATAGAAAATCCACTTTGTTGATTTTATTAGTTTGAAAGAACTGGTAGCAAAATTACAGCCATGGTCAAAGTTTACCTGCTACAGTGCATTCTGTAGTTAAGGGTCTTTTAAATGCTTGGATTCTGGTGAACTTTTTGCACTGCAAACTTTTCACTCCATCCAGCATAACCTAGATTATTTACACTACATGAACACTGTGTTCTGTACAAAACAGATTACTTCTAGATTATACACAATTCAAAAGATTTAAATGTTATGCCACTAGACAGGTAAAGTTTATTTCCTGATCTCTAACACTTGTCACTTGCATTACTCACACAGTGGGGGGGATACATATATATGTATGCCTAGGGAGAGTAGTCAGACAAAGACATTGCACCATCTAGTGGTGAAGAAACATTCAGAAAATGTCATGCTACAAGCTGAAACATTATTTAAACTGAACATTTATTGCCAAATCAAAATATGATGTACGACTGGCAAATAAAACACTATAAAAAGTTATTGTTAATAAAGAAACTCTTATGCCTTGCCTTATGCCTTTCCTGGTCTTATAGAATGGTCTGTGAGCTTGAGATATTATGCTGCATCTATA
>NW_027318219.1:0-1457 GCF_032062135.1 Pyxicephalus adspersus | reverse complement strand
TTTTGAGCCCCTGAAATGAAGTGATTGTGTAAAAAAGGCTTTAGTTCCTCACATTTTGATGCAATCTTTTTGTTCAACCCACTGAATTGAATGAAGAAAAAGTTGTCTGTCCGAACATTTAAGGACCTAACTGTTTATATTGATCCAATATAATGTACTTGTTTCTACTGCACACTCTAATGTAATGTTTAAACATCATATGTACCACTCTTTAACAGAAGATGAGTAAATTCCTGACATGTCACAATATACACTGTATAACTCATTAATTAAAAAACAGTCCTGCAGTTAATTGGCTTTTTCCAGGCTAAGACTGCTGCAGGTGGGAAAGACACTTTCAGACTGCAACAAGACAATTTTGTTTTTTGGTGAAATTGTTCTGACAATATTTTTTCTGATTGTGCTAAATCTAGCGATAAAAATAAGATGTAAAAATATTAAACTCAAAAAATGCAACATTAACCACTGTTAGCCTAAAAAAAATCATTTTCCTGTAAATAAAAAGTAAGTATATACATTTATAATTTGAGATATATGATCTTATCCAATGCAAGAGTGCATTCTTCAAGATTTTGAGCACCTACCTAGGAAGCAGTGGTGATGCCGGGGGCAAGGTGTGTATTTTAATGTTTTTTAATTGTTATATATATATATTGTGCATTCCAGGTCACAGGTTATTTTTAATAAAACAAACAATGTTTGACTAAATCGTCAGTAAATATTCAGGAATTTATGTTCTTTAAAATTAGCATGGACATTTTGTAATTTGAAAACATACCAGATAAGCTCTCCAAATGGTTTCCTTGCTTGTTTCAAACAAAGCGTTCAGGTGTGCAGTTTCGGCTAAAAAAGGGAAAATATGAAAGAAAAATGTAAGTAAAGGTTCAGCATTGTTTAAAGTATTAAAACAAACTTTTTATGTCAGTGTTAGATAGGTAAAAAATGATTAAGAACCATGCCAATATATTTTCTTTACTCCTGTTGAGGAGATTTACACATTTCCTGCTGTAGCTCAAGAACAGGAAGTTACAAAGATCTCTCTCTAAGCTAAGAGGAACTCCAGTCTGAGTCAGTTGTCACCAGAACAGCTATCTCCTTTGGGAGATTTCCCCCACCTTGTATTCTGTACAACAATAACATTTTGGACATCCCATATTTCTTAGTGATGGTGACATAGATAGCAATAAAAAGCTAGATGAAACTAGCTTAACTGTTACTGTGTCTGGTTTAAAGCTGGGATATAATATTATGCAAATAACACTGTGCTGGCCAGGAAAATTATGCGAGTGTGTTTACCTTTCAGTAAATGAAATCTATTTTCTTCTGAGCCTTAATATACATCAGTCACAAAAACATAGGAATAGGGACTAACATTGTTAACCACCTGAGCGTTACACTGAGGTCTAGATTTCTGTACCAAAAGTGATCCACTGTTTTTCATGAAATTTTTTTTTAAA
>NW_027318218.1:2312-6923 GCF_032062135.1 Pyxicephalus adspersus | reverse complement strand
ACAGCAATGAAATTTTGTAGTCCCCTAGAATACAGTCACAGTTCAGATGGGCAATAAATATCTGTAAAATTTGGTATTATCTATCATTTTATGTATAATCTTACCAAGAAATCTGTAGAAATACTAAATATAGTATATATAGTATGCATCTGTGAATGATGATTTGATATTTGAATGATAAAAATCATATTTGAATGAGGTTTATATCTATGTAGTTATATTTATATTTCTGCTTATACCTTGTACTTTAACCTACCTAAATCCTCTTTTTTTATCAGGACATGTAACTCAAAACACTGCTCTCTGCCACTTTAGTGGTCTATGTTGGCATAGCTGAGTAACAGCCACACCCCTTAAAACAATATTTGTATTGAACAAGAAAGGAGGGTTATGCAAGCGAACAGGTAAGTTATTTAATGCTATATGCTAAGTGTATCACATCCAACTCTGTTGCCTATTGGATTGCACAGTGAAAATGATATACCCTATAAACCTGCAGTAAGAGTTAAATGTTAGTACATTCTGATCCAACTGTATACCTATTTTTGTGACTTCAGTTGAGCTTTAAGTCTAATACCTTAATCTTTGGTTTAGTATTTCTCTTTAAACCATTTTATTTTGTTCACTATAGAAATTCTGCCCATGGAGAATTTAAAATATCTTGGCAAAGATGTTTAACCCATGAACAATAAACATGAAATTAATACAATGTGAATATATACAAAGAATTGAAGAAACTGATGATTGGTGTTTGTTAAATGTTGTTCTGAGACTCACTTTTGGAAAAAAATATCCTCTAAAGTTCACATTTCTTTCAGTCTCATATTCCAACCCAATGGGGAACTGTGTCAGCAAGTCTCTGAATTTCATGAATAACAGCATTTGTATAAGAGATTTGTTCCTGATGGCAATATGCAGCCTGCTGTATTCCAATGGTTCTGTATATCTCTTCCTGGACTTTGTCTAAATTCCATTATAATAAATTGAAATGAGTGGAATTTGCCTTGCTGTTTTGTACCTAAACATTGGTCCAGCTCTAAACTTCTTATCCAAATAGCTTCCAATTATAAAGAGTTGATATCTATTACTATGCAACAAAGGTAGGACAGCTAATCAGAATAAACCTATAAAGAAATAAAACATGGATTAGAACAGGTGATTAGGTGACAGACAAATTATTGCAGACCAGTGTTTCATAATGACCAGATGTCTTACTGATTCTTCCCTATAGAAACACTAGGGTGTTGAGTATTGGTACCCTAATAAATAGTGTTAATAGAGTGGTTTATCAGGATTATCCATTAATAATAAATACATAATAAAAAAGAACCCTTAGATATGATTTTAATATAAGAAAAATCATTAAACAAAGTAAACAAATGGAGCTTCTATATTTAAGGACAAGAATATTTTAATATATTACATTTTTGTTCAGTGGAGTTAACTGATATCCGTCTGTTTTATTAACTGTTCTTATGCATCTTTTTTCATCATGCATCTGTATTAATATCACATCATAATATTTTTTTTTCTAATGTAAGCAGCTTTTAAGAGAGTCCTAAGCCACTGAGTCATTCTGTTTGGCACAGACTCATATTATCATTCACATTTATGTGAGTCACAGCAGTGTAATGCATAGCTTGACATCTTTGTACAGGACAACAGACAGTTCTTATGTGCTAAATAGGAGAACAGGTGTCCAAGAGACTGAAATTTGTAAAGCAAATTCTTTGCATTTTTTTTAGTGGATATATATTTTCTACACCTTTCAGTATTGTTCTTTCATGTGTTCTTTCATCCTTAATAGGATTATTTAATTATTACTAATACTATCCAATACTCCCCATATAATACTTTTACTTCCATCCTCAATGGAGTATAGGGCCATGCAGTATCTTCGGGATTATCTCTTCCTGCCTAACTTATTCCAATTTTCTGGACTGCTTTTTATGTTGTATGCTCGCCACTACTAATGTCTAAATGATTTCTCCATTATATACTACCTACCCTGCTATTTTTTGTGATGTGTTATATGTCATATATTCCACAAAGCCATACATGAAATGCTCCATTACATGAAAAGGCCATTCTGTACACCCTTGTGTAGAACATATCCAATATGCTATTCTAATGTAAACTGTGCTATAAACTGTGCTAAGCTGTTATAATAACCATAGGTCTTTTCTTCAATTTTTGAAAACCGTAGGGACTTTTGAGGCAATAATTTCTTGTTTATCCTTCAATAAGTATAAATCATAATTCAGTACTCAAAAACACATTTATATAAAATGACACAGGGATTTTTCCAATACATTCATAATTTCAGATATATTCCCCATATTTGTCTATGCTCATAGATCTCTTCTCTGCTTCCTTAAGCGTAACAAATAATGCCTACAGTAGGCAACACAATTCTGTTTGCAACAAGTGCACATCCAGAAAATTTAAAGAAAATTATCCCCTATTTGCAGTGCCTAGGAATTAGGAGGAATTGTACTAAACAAGATGATTGTCTAGCACCAGCTCAGGATCAACTATTGGAGAGAGGATAATGCACAGTAACTTTATATTTGATTTTTTGAATCCTAATTTTGGTTTCAGTTCAGCCAAATGGACCTTGACAGAACTGAACCAAATACAAGCAACACTACTCTGCACTGCCAATTGTAGTCTTATTGTATTCATAGACTGAATTTATTCATTCTGCTACTAATTTTCTAAAACCTTGGTACTTTTGGATGCAAAATAATTCATAACAAGTCTTAAGAAAATTTTGGGCAGGGTGGTCTATAATTTATCAGTATAGTGCAGTATGAAATAAACATTATCTGTTTATAGATAATGATATTTTACGATCTCCACAATGTACCTTTAAATGAGGTAAACTTTTTGATTGGGTAAGTACATTCTTCCACAATTTTCTCTTCAATGGCACCATTCCCCACAATAAACTTGTGAAACATAGATGATATGAATGTCTTCATCCCTTTCCAGTTTTACCTTGTAAGAAACCAAGCCCTAAAACATAATTATTGTTTTATAAGTTAGTAAGGAGGATTTTAACCAAAACAAGTATTTTGTTTCATTATTTGAAGTTCTAGGCATTTTCTACATAAAATATGTTGTGTAAAACAAAGTGGTGTTCTTCAATGTGTACAATATTTGTAGATTGACTTTTGACAGGTTAGACATAAATCACAATTTAAAGATTATTCGAAGAGGTTTTAGAGTTGATTTACAAGTGATACATATATATATACATAATATTTAATGTCAGCAGCTTGTGAAAAGGCTTCTCCAGTGCATCCCAAAAGATTTTCAATGGGGTTAAAGTCTGGACTCTGGTAGCCAAACCATGTGGGAAAATTATATATCATGTTCCCTGAACTTCTTCCTCGAATATGCCTGTGACATCTGGGATTAAAAATGATTATTAATTATTATTATTATTAATTTGATTATTCAATTTATTCAGGTAGTCAGGTGACATCTTTAGGTGCATAATCTTATTGAATCTAGACTTGACCAGCTTAAGT
Organism: Pyxicephalus adspersus; assembly: GCF_032062135.1. Taxonomy (NCBI): domain Eukaryota; kingdom Metazoa; phylum Chordata; class Amphibia; order Anura; family Pyxicephalidae; genus Pyxicephalus; species Pyxicephalus adspersus. Next base: position 3,387 of record NW_027318218.1, on the reverse strand, counting down.
AACCCCAGATCATAAAACTACCTCCAGCCTTTGTGTCACGCTTTGGGAGACATGGTCTCTAGGGGGCACAATGGTATGCACAATAGTGGTTTAAGCACTAAGCAGTAACCAGGTCTTCTGCAGAGCCTCTAGTGGTGAGGATGTTGTGCTGCTGGTTACTGCCAGGTTGCGGTCCTTGGGCACATCATGGTGGGCAGGAAGATACACCAAATCACTAAGCAAAAGAATTGTCATGGAAGGCCGGTGTCGACGCATGCAGAGAGCAGCATAGGTCAGGTCACAAGCAATGGGTCAAATACCAGAGATCCAGGAAATAGACCCCGTTCACACAAGGAACACAGGAGACACTGGAATCAACAGGAGACACAGGTGACACATGAATATCCACAGACAGACAGGAACACAGGAAAAGCACTAGGGAATCAGCTGGAAACACCAGCCTGGGCAACAAGGGGTTAACACAGGTGCTGGACAGAGGGAGCACTGAATTAACCAACAGGTACACAGGAAGTGCACAGCAGACCAAGGGGGCTCGACACTAGTGGAGACATGTTGAGCAAACACTATGTGCTGTGTCTGAGCTAGCTGAATAGTTCGAGATGATTAAGAGGCTATTTCCTGATTGGCCAGTGGGATGGATGAAGCTTATAAAGCTTTGGAACGTAGGCACACCTGAGTCAGAACTGCCCGCATGTGTAAGAGAGAGATGCCTGTGCTTTTTATTATTATTATTATTATTAAACAGGATTTATATAGCGCCAACATATTATGCAGCGCTGTACATTAAATAGGAGTTGCAAATGACAGACTAATACAGACACTGATACAGGAGGAGAGGACTCTGCCCCAAAGAGCTTACAATCTAGTAGGTGGGGGAATTTCACACACAATAGGGTGGGAGATATGTAGTGGTGGGAAGTAGTGATGGTTTCAAAAGACAGAGGAAGCCGGGTAGGCAAGTTTGAAAAAATGGGTTTTGAGCGCTCTTTAAAATGAGCAGAAAGTAGGAGCAAGCCGGATAGGACAAGGAAGACCATTCCAGAGAGTTGGGGCAGCTCTAGAGAAGTCTTGTATC
>NW_027318218.1:0-1901 GCF_032062135.1 Pyxicephalus adspersus | reverse complement strand
TGAAAGTGACAGGACCTGGAAATGTTCTGAATATGAGGGGTAAATGAGAGGGCCGAGTCAAAGGTGACACCAAGACAACGTGCCTAAAGGGGAGGGCCGAATAACAGTTTTAGTGAGGAAGAGGTAAGTGTGACAGTAACAGTGTTTTTTTTGGGGGGAGAGGTTACGTGTGATGACCCCTTACCAAACAGCCATTACATACCAAAGTTGTAGCAGCAGAATAACAGAGGATTATGAGTCTCCACTAGGTAGAGAGGCCCGTAGCCATAAGAATTAGGCGCAGGGTCACATGACTGGGTGCGAGGCCTAGCCCAGAGCTTTTAAGGGGTTAAGAAAAAGGTAGTGTTGCTAGAGGGGGCTGGGCTAGTATACAACGTGGGGTAGGAGGCGATTAGGAATGGGAGATGTTAAAAGGCCTCGATGATAGTGAGAGGCCCTCTTTTGGAAAGAAAACGTTTTCTGTACAGACGCAGGTAGGGAGAGGGAGTTGTTTTCAGGGTCTGTGGGGCCCAGCTCAGGAGTCAACAGCTTTACGTTGAAGCCTGGTAGGGTTGATTAAATATGAAACATTTATTTACCTGGAGCTTTAAACACAAACTTAAAGGCATTAATGCATAATTGTACAAATCCATGCCCCTTCACTTTCCCACCTGTATTTAAGAAACGAAAATTGCTCACCCTATCTGGGATGTGATATTGGGTAGATATAATTACTGTGGCCTGCTATATCACCGAATCCCTTAGCTTGCAAGCAAACATGTATATGTTTTGAGCATAAAAATTGACTCAGCTCCTACTATGGGAGCTGGGACTAAAAGTAACACACTGACTGTACATTTACAGGGGGACCATTTCACTTGGTGAACTGGGATAAGTGTAACTACCTGATGGAATATCACAGATACTGTACATCTATTACATTTCTTAGCTACAAGTTTATGTATATAGGGATTGAAGATGAAAACCTGTACTACACTTTTTTAAGTATAATCACCCTTTAAAGAATTATTAGATTCTGCATTTTGAGGTGCTTTAACACATAGTATACTTCACCACATAATTCACTGATATTCACATAAAAGCAGTCCTATCAATTAATAGAAACATGTGACATATATACGAACTCTTTTGATATCCCAGCTAGCCCATGGATCTGGCTCTCCACTAAATAATGATACTTTTTGGTAGATGCTTCTAAAGAAGTTAAACTACCTAATGACTCTGTGTGTATGTTCATACGTTATGTAAATAGAACAAATAGTCAGGGATTATTATGAGAGATTTGATTATTAAAATGATAACAACATTGCAAGCTTAGATAAAACATAAACACAAATACATAAAGAATAATAATTTATAAGGACTCTCCCGTCCCTCCTAGCTCACAAATTACTTTGATGTATTTTATCTGTACACAAACAGTATATTGTGACCCAGTGATTATTTTGCCCTCTTGCACCCTATCCAGTATCAATCCCTTTAAAACCATTTTGCATTCTGGCCTTTGATTGCTGGTGGCCTCCACTCTTGTTGGCAGCATCACACTTTTAATCAGTGATAGATCAGCAACCACATAAATAAAATGGGACATAGAATTCTACTAGTACCCATCCACAGTGATTGCCAAAGATTGGTGTCCCAAATTCCAACATGCTGCTGGCCAAAATAGTTAAAGCAGAAGTAACCAAAAAAAACTCACCTTTACATTTGCAGATCAATCAACCTCTCCAGAGAATTTCTGTATTGGGTCCTGCGTTGTCCTGGAATACTCCTTCATCCCGGTGTGGAGGAAGTGCCAAACCCCATCCCCAGAAAAAGAAGGTAATTTTTACCTTATATAAAAGGGTTTTCTAGCCTTTTATGTAAGGTAACATTTTTAGTTTAGATCCACTTTAAAGATC
>NW_027318217.1:0-6925 GCF_032062135.1 Pyxicephalus adspersus | reverse complement strand
CATACCTATAGACAAAACCACATAAATATATTTTGTATTATTTTGGATTGGATTGGATACAGGACTTTGTATTGAATCCAATACAAAATATTTGATTTTCCCGCTACGACCCCCGTCGATGGGCGTATGCACTGACATATTCAGGAATCGTCGAGGGACGCGTACACAAACGCCGCGTGTTCTAAATCTTTCCGTACTTCCATGCAAATAGCGTTACGTTTTTGCATGAAAATTTATTGTAGATTGTAGGCTATAATTCTTAGGCATGACTCACCGAAATATGTCCAATACGCCGGAGATCGTCACTTCACCGCCGGGTGAAGACAGAAGACGTCTCCAGAGGAGCTGCGGGGACAAGGTAAGTATTTTTTTTTCAGTTGTAATCCATTTGTCATACAATGTTGTATGACAATCAGATTGCACTGTAATGCGTGTTTGTATTTTTAGCTACCCCGAACCTGGTTCGGGGTAAATGATTGTAGCAAGTTTTCTTACCCCGAACCAGGTTCGGGCTAAGGTTCCACTAAATCAGATACAGCAGTAATAAATCTCATGATGCTTCAAATCATTTACCAATATATATATTTTAAATGCCCTAGAGTGATGATGGTATCAATTTATATAAATGTGTTTTTCTATGGTGCATATATCAATCTCTGTTAATGTGAAAACGAACCCTTCCCAGAGGCAACATGAGAAGACAACAGAAAATATGCAAAATGACAAAATGTACAGCATACTGTTGTAATGTAATTATGAAAATACAGCATTAAAATGTAAAGCAAATATAGGTGTGTTACATGTGTTCTAAGTATAGAAGGTTTTTTTATTCCCAAAATCCAGTGACCTGATGAAGAACACCCTGTCTGCATGTTTTTCCAACACTGGAATTTTACTGAACTTAAATAAAGGATTCTGAAAATGCTTACTCCTAGGCAGCACCAGTGTTGCTGTCATTTACTGAATAGATAACCCGTGTCAAGATAATTTCTGTCAAAACACAGATCATCTTTTTTCTTGATATAAACATGACAACAAAACACATATGAATGTCAGTTCTGACAACAGAAGTTCCATACAGGAAGCATTTTTTTTTAGTATTAGTATTGAAAAAGTTCTAGCATATAAAAATGTATTGCTTGTAAAATGAAACAATTCTTGCAAAAGTTTAGCATTTAAAAGCCAAAAAAATGAATAATAAAAATATGTGTAAATGGATTTTGCTTTCACAGTACAGTGGTACCTTGGTATAAGTCCTTAATTTGTTCCATATCCTTGGACTTTTACCAAACAGGACTCATACCAAACAGTAATTTTTTGTAACAATTGTTTACCCTTTGATAGCAAGATACATTGGCATCCCATAAAAATGATTGGTTTCATGCTTTAATCTTCTGTATGTGTTTTGATTATATTGTTATATAAAGCTAAAAAAGGCAAAAGCATTGAAAAAAAATATTCTTTAAATGTGTATGCCATAACAAATAATACATCAGGTTAAATCCCCAAGGCTGTCATTCTCTGCGTGTTTCCAGCACAGCAACCATTATTTATAATAGGCACCCTGCTGGTGATTGATCAGTGCATATTTCTTCTTTAAAGTATGTAAAAACATTTTTGTTTTAATCTCGCTATCAATAATAAAATTATTTACAAGCCAATGCTTTAAGAAAAAGCAATCTGCAAAAATCTTACCTGTAACAAGATTACATCACATGACTCTTCTCTAAATTGCTTGCTTAAAATATTACACTGAACCTCTATTCTGTTCTTAACCTTAATTTAAACATTTGGAATTTATGCACACCTGCTACAGAATTTTAATTTTCTTTTGTAAACATCACACAATTTTGTGGAATGTCAAGAAAAGAAATGGGGTCACAGATGGCTCAGTGGCTAACTACTTCAGCGCTGGGTCCATGACACTTTCTGAAAAAAGTTTGCACATTCTCCCCAGTTTCACCCACACCTCAAAAAAAAACATGCAGCTAGGTTGTTTGGTTCCCCAAGTCCTCCATTAGTCTCTGGTACCTGTGGAAAATAAGCAGCACTATGGGTAATCGCATGCATGAGAATAATAATACATATGTGACAACAAACCACCCAAAGAGTGGCTAGTTCCTCTGTTTTTTCATCTAACAGAGTTTACCAAGGTGTAATGTAAAGCTTTCAGATCATGTACATCCATCCCTAGCAACTAATAAAGTGAAACTAAACCCAATATTATCAGCTGTTCCTGTTCCATCGCAGGACACTGCCATCTTTTTTTATCTTCTCTTCCTCCTGGCGATCTTTGACCATCTTGATTGGCCAGATGATGAAATAATTTTCCTTTGTAGAATACTTGATACTTCAAAAATGTTGCCCTCAAAGTTTCATAAAATGGCAATCCCCATGGTTATACATTTTTATTGCACAGTGTTTTTCACACATGCAGAGTTTTTATTCCTATTTTCCCATTTTCCTAGCAACTGCTGTACAAGCGCTCCAGAGTCTATTTTACTTTATTTTGATTCAAATTCAGCTGCTAAATCAATCCAAACATCGGGGTAAAATTGAATGAATTGTCATGAAACTAAGGCAAATTCAAGCAACACTACCAGTGTAATCTTTACCCTAGTGCACACAGGTAACAACAGGTATCAACACAAATTACCGTCATGCCACCCTATTACACACATTTTATTCAGGGTATGTATTACAGGGATTTGCCCAAATTTCCCTTACCTTTAAAGATTTACTGTGTTTTTGCTTCTCTATTACCATCTTATATATAAATGTGTCTCCAGTAACCTACTATACTTTGCACAGTGCACATGTCTCTACAACATGCAGTGCCTGATACCTCTCTATTACAACCAGTGCCAAATGTCTTTATAATATTGTGTGTGCCCATTATTGAGATAGCCACTCCTATAAAATGTGTGTAGCAGCATTTAAATACCTAGAGTTTTCCTAGTTATCCAATACATTTTGTTAGCAAAAAAAAAACAAGGCCTACAATATACATGGGCATTGCCTGCTAAATTTCAGGCGAAAAAATATACACTAGCCCCCATTTTCCCATTTTGTACTGTTTTCTGTTACCACTTTGTTGTTTGGCATCCCTTTTCAGGCTACTTTTTTTGGTCTATTACATATGTATTTGATATGGAGCCTTTAAGTATATTTGTTATCACTGCCAAAGATACTGTCTCCATGGTGACTAAATGAATAACAGCTAATTACACTGGTTTAAGGTGCTCGAATCTTTGCCCTTGTTATTTTGCAGGTGTACGTTAGCTGATTGAACTGTTGCAATGTGAAAAAAAAATCTGCATAAATATCGAGAAAGAGTATAGGCTACTAAGATTGAGTTTGGCAGCTTATTTTAAGTCCAATTTTTTTTTATCTTTGTACATTACTGACATTTGGCTGTTGTAAAAATAAATCTTCTAATGTTAGAGTTGTAATTTTTAAAACGTCTTTATTTTTGGAAACAAGGAAGCATACTATACAAATGACAGTACAAGGCACTGGAACATGTCATCACAAAAAACATTGTCTGCTGAAGGATTACTTCCAGCACCTTCCAGCCATCCTACAAATATCAATGATGGAACACAGACTGTCATCTAATGTTAAAAACAAATACACAACAATGACTCAAGAATTAGGATTGCACAGTGGATGCTCGTAGTGCATGCTAGTCACATTAGCTAAGCTGTTCTTTGGAAAAAAGACTTATGCAATCAGTCTATAATACACTATTAAGTCTAAGAAAAGTTTTTGGCAAATATCAGAATTATTTAGCTTAAAATACTCAGAATCTAGAAACAAAGAAACCTTAGGAATCACAATGACAGCTAACCAACTCATACCTGATAAGCTGATCTTACTTGCAGCATACACACCTTTTTAGCCAATTACATTCTGCACATTTTGCAGTCAGTGATTTTTAGGACCATTAGGTCCCATAAAAATGATTGGTTTCATGCTTTAATCTTCTGTATGTGTTTTGATTATATTGTTATATAAAGCTAAAAAAGGCAAAAGCATTGAAAAAAATATTCTTTAAATGTGTATGCCATAACAAATAATACATCAGGTTAAATCCCCAAGGCTGTCATTCTCTGCTGTTTCCAGCACAGCAACCATTATTTATAATAGGCACCCTGCTGGTGATTGATCAGTGCATATTTCTTCCTTAAAGTATGTAAAAACATTTTTGTTTTAATCTCGCTATCAATAATAAAATTATTTACAAGCCAATGCTTTAAGAAAAAGCAATCTGCAAAAATCCTACCTGTAACAAGATTGCATTATCACATGACTCTTCTCTAAATTGCTTGCTTAAAATATTACACTGAACCTCTATTCTGTTCTTCACCTTAATTTAAACATTTGGAATTTATGCACACCTGCTACAGAATTTTTATTTTCTTTTGTAAACATCACACAATTTTGTGGAATGTCAAGAAAAGAAATGGGGTCACAGATGGCTCAGTGGCTAACTTCTTCAGCGCTGGGTCCATGACACTTTCTGAAAAAAGTTTTCACATTCTCCCCAGTTTCACCCACACCTCAAAAAAAAACATGCAGCTAGGTTGTTTGGTTCCCCAAGTCCTCCATGGGTAATCGCATGCATGAGAATAATAATACATATGTGACAACAAACCACCCAAAGAGTGGCTAGTTCCTCTGTTTTTTCATCTAACAGAGTTTTGTATAAATATATTTATAATATATATATATATATATATATATATATATGTATATATACAGTGGTACAGTGGTATAAGTACGTTTTGGAATAAGTCCAACTTGGTATAAGTCCTGTTTGGACACAAAAAATTTTGCTTGGTATACAACCTTTTGCAACATGGTAAGGGGGGGGAGAGGAACACCAGAATGAAAACAGGAAGATAATGACAAGGGACTAGACCTCCAAGCTAGGGAGAGGGAAATGGTCAACACCTACAGAAACCCTAAATCTAGCCCTGACTCCTGTCAGTATGAATAGACCCTGAATGTGGGAGGATTCATACACTCGAACCTAGACCCTAGGAGCTCAGAAATGCCCTAGGAATAGTGACAGGGTATGAGACTACTGGTTCCCCAGATGAACAAACCAGCATCTCCCTGAGGCCTAGTAACAATGGGCAAAGGGTAACAACAAAATACAAAGAGCAGTAAACTTATCTTCAATAGAAAATGGATGAGCAGGAACTCAGAAGAGGACCACACACCAGCTCTTCCACCTCCAAGCAATGAATATCAACTGCAAGACCTGAAGTTTAAGGCCAGGCTAAATAGAGGAATAGTAATGATAACAAGTTGCAGATGAGACCAGAGGTATGGTCATTACCAACAACACTGAAACAAGTGAAAGCAAAGAGACTGTCAGATAACCTTATGTGCAGCCAGTCTCTCAGATCTTCTAACCTCAGTCATGGGAGGGACCGTGACACCTTTGCTTGGTATACAACCCTTCTGCTAGAACTTGATGGGGTAAAAATGAGTCAAAACACTGCGCGCTACCCTTATTAACCTCGCTCGAGACAAAGCCACGACTGCCCACTAGCATCAGTATGCCAGTTGCTACCATTCAGTGAACAACCCGCGCTAATCTCTTAACATCTTAACTTAACATTCCCTCCTCCTCCCTCCTCTCAGCACCATCCTAGTAGGTACTAAAGTCTTCTCAGCAAAGTAAAGTGAGGTTAAATTTTCATTTTTTTCATCTAATTGCTTTTGATTTATGTACTTTAGTAATAAGCAGTGTTTAAATTATTTTATACAGCCCCACCAATGAATAATATGCCAATACCTATAGGATTTTTTTTTCATGGGAACGGATCAATCATTTTCCTTTTATTTCTTATGGGAAAAATTTCCAATGATCTGGAACGAATTAACCACCTGGGCGTTTCACTGATGTCTGGACTTGACTGAAAATATGTCCGAACAAGGGTCTAGTAGATATCCTGAATATAATAAAGTCTGAAACACACAATCATGTAAAAAAAAACATTAACTTTAATAATAAAATTAAATAAAAAACACAAAAATCTGCTTAAACAAGAATGCATAAATAAATCAAAAATACTAAAAATGCAATAATTCGGTATACTGTATAGTATTATATTTTTCTAAAACACCTGCCTAGTGTCCAACAGTCCAACGTCACATACCTATAGACAAAACCACATAAATATATTTTGTATTATTTTGTATTGGATTGGATACAGGACTTTATATTGAATCCAATACAAAATATTTGATTTTCCCACTACGACCCCCGTCGATGGGCGTATGCACTGACATATTCAGGAATCGTCGAGGGACGCGTACACAAACGCCGCATGTTCTAAATCTTTCCGTACTTCCATGCAAAAAGCGTTACGTTTTTGCATGAAAATTTATTGTAGATTGTAGGCTATAATTCTTAGGCATGACTCACCGAAATATGTCCAAAACGCCGGAGATTGTCACTTCACCGCCGGGTGAAGACAGAAGACGTCTCCGGAGGAGCTGCGGGGACAAGGTAAGTATTTTTTTTTCAGTTGTAATCTATTTGTCATACAATGTTGTATGACAATCAGATTGCACTGTAATGCGTGTTTGAATTTTTAGCTAGTAAATGATTGTAGCAAGTTTTCTTACCCCGAACCAGGTTCCGACTAACCACCTAGGTGGTTAAGGTTCCACTGTATGTATATATATATATATATATATATACATATACATAAATATCTATAAAAGCAAGCAAGAACTTGTGTGTGTTCTTGACTTTTGTGGAAAAAATCTAGTCTGCTGGCAAAAGCGCGCTCTCTGGACTTTATCACTAGGCAGATCCTCAGGTTCGGCATCTTATGCATTTAGGTAGGCGCCTATGTAGAGCTGAAATCAGTTAACTCTTTCGGAACCTGAAAATATTAGGTCA
>NW_027318216.1:0-6938 GCF_032062135.1 Pyxicephalus adspersus | reverse complement strand
TCTGGGTAGCAGTGACCATAATATGATTTAATTTCATGTAAACAGGGAGCAAAAACAGGAAAGATAAAAACATTCAATTTTAGGACAGCAAATTTTCCATTATTAAGTGCAGCTCTATTTGAATTGGACTGGGAGAGAATATTGTGCTCTCAAAGAACACAGAACAGAAATGGGAATGGCAATAGAAGCCATCCCATAAATATTGGATACATGAATAAATAAGAACAAAGAAAAAGGTTTTTTTTTTTTTTTTTTGCTAGTTATATTTAAAACAATGGTAAATACAGGTAAACCATATACAAGGTAAGTATAGCATAACAGTATTGATAATTTTGAAAATCCCCTTTCCTCTGCATTACAGGTATCTGCAGATAGGTGGGGTTTACCTCTTTTTCCTGATACTAGACAAATACTGCCGATTTGTGAAGGCAAAAAAGATGAATCCTGGTAGGTCAGATACACACCAAGTTGTTAGTGTATACTCTATTGGGTGAAGTCGTTACAATCTCTTTATTTTCTTGATGCGTTTCACCGTCAACTTCCTTGGAGGAGCTTGAGACATATACAAACTACTGATTTAAACAGAAAACAAATGAGCATGAACATTTTGAGTAGGTATTAAATTGTCATGTTGCATAGTACATACATTATTCAATATATATACATTATATGGAAATAATTTCACTTATTTATGTCACTATATATGTTAAAACATTTGCAGAAAGGATATATTGATAAATATTTATAAATAGGGATCTACAAATGAATGTGTGTAGACCCCTATTCTATAAAACTAGTTGTCCGAGTTGCCAACCATCATTCATACATATGTAGTAAATTGCAAAACACTTACTTTTAAGGTAAAATGTTGTACTTGCTGCTTGAATTGGTCCAGGGTAGAGGTAATTCTAGGCCGGGTTGCTATGTGAAATCCTCATAGGAATATATCATGTATACCGATGGTAAATGTTCCATGTGTTTAAAGTACTAAAGGCTTATTGCAACAGGTATGTGTTACTCATAGTAAGTGAAAAAACTTACCAGGAAGAATAAGGCACTGAGTATCAGTTTAGTCACATATGATGTGGTTGCTCGGTCTTATATATGTATTAGCATTTCAATGGGTCTCGTTCTCTGAAAGAACTGATATTTACAATTATATATTCTTTTAACCGATGTGAGGGATCATTATTTTATATATTACACAATTTCTCATAATGATGGGAAATGTCTTTACCATATAACCTGCTGGATAAGGATTAGAAAGATCTTATCCTGTTAAAAGAAATTCCTGGAGATACTTGAAAGACAAGACAAAAAACAAGAGGGCACTCCTTGCATCTGGAGGAAAATAAGTTTAAGCTCCAGATAAGGAAAGGATACTTTACTGTAAGGTCTGGGAAAATGTGGAATAGGCTCCCCCAGGGAGAAGTTTCAGCATTTACTATAGATGGCTTTGAGAAAAAGCTGGATGCTTTTCTAGAAGCACAAAATATAACTGGGTATTAAGGCTTTAAAGTAAAGATAACAGAGATTGTTGATCCAGGGAACATCTGATTGCCTCATAGAATCAGGAAGGATTTTTTCCCATATTGGAGCAAATTTTACCAGGGTTTTTTTTTTGTTTTTTTTTTTTGCTTTGGATCAACTAAGCAAAAAATATCCTAGATATACAACTGTCTAAAGAGTTGTATATCTAGGATATGTTTATTTCCCTAGCGGTTGCAATTGATAGACTTACCAATTCACACCTAGAAAAGCAAACATAAAAATGTACATACTATACACATTTTTTATCAATACCATGAAGTGATTTAGAAACTTCAGTAATATTTTAATTTGTTAAAACTGGTATTGTGCTTTAACCACAAATGGCCTATGCACAGTACAATCATCCTAGTGTTTTATTATTATTAATATTATTAATAAACAGGGTTTATATAGCGCCAACATATTACGCATCGCTGTACATTAAATAGGGGTTGCAAATGACAGACTAATACAGACAGTGATACAGGAGGAGAGGACTGATAAATTATAAATTGTTGACACGTGCCTTCCACATTACAAAAGATAGACGTTGCGGGATGTGCCAGGTTTCTTCTTTTTCCATTACAATACCTTTAGTTGCAAAGCCTATTGAATGTCCTTTATTTGACGGCTGTATGCTTGAATATCTGTGTACAATTGTGGAATGGTTCTCTTGAATTAATTACTTTTACAGGATCAAACTTTTATGTGGGAAAGGGCAGGTTTTCCACAATAGATGGTTTTATTGGATCTGTTACCTCATCATTGGAATATTTAGATGTTTCTATCGTAGGTTTACATATGCCCGGGACTATAAGATATCCCTTTGCTTCTCTTTGGTTGTATCTTTTACATATTTCTGTTCTTTCCTTCTCTCTTCTGTTGAGATAAATATGAATAGAAAAGCTAAAACTCATTGGGGGGTTTAAAAAAGTACCAACTTGCAGACATGACATCTATTATAGCAATGATATGTTGTTGCTTTATAATTGGATGTTTATCTTGTATGGTTGTTTTTTAAAGATAAATACTTTTAACCTTTAGTTCTCTGAATGTAGTAAAATGTTCTGCTAGTTGAAACTTAATATTGTGCATCTGTTGCAAACCCCTGTGTTCTTGTATAAAGTTTACATTTATAAAAACAATATTTTCTGACTACCCAAAAACTTTTATCTTCTTCTTTACTTAGGAAAATGTCTTCTGAAGAACTTGAGCGGCGAAGGTTAGAGATGATGCAAAATGCCAAACAAAGGGAGGTAGAAAGAGAAAACAGTGTACGCAGATACAAAAAGGAAGAGGAACAAGAAGAGAAAAAAGATCATACAAGAAAAAGTGAAAAATTCTTGCAGTAAGGGAATATAATGATCTAATGTTCTAATTTTTTATTGTATCTATGAGCTCTCCTCTATGCATGTCATCTGTCCTCACACCTGGAGAGGCCAGAGAAGCACCCATAAGTGTTACATCTTATGTTTTTCTTTCTTTTTTTTGTTCTTTTAGCAATATGAAGTTAGAAAGTGCTGCCTCCTCCTCAGTTGAAGACAGAGTCAAACGTAATATTCATGGAATACAGCGGTCTGCATCTGCTCTGGAGAAGAACTTCATGAAAAGATGACATTCTGGACATAGCATTTGTTATCCCTAATGGGCAGCTGTTCATATATCTTCTCTTGGGACGTTTATCAGACACTGTTCTGTATATTGGTTGTTTTTCCAATGCCGGAATTTATATTAGCAGTGTTGCTTTGTAGTTATGTAATATTGCCAGCTTTGCTTACTTAATATGTTTCTTTAAAAAGTCATTCCCATTATATTACCTTGTATACTGTGAAATAAAAACTTTTAACCATATTTTTCTTTAATCATTCTTTATAAATCAACAAGCTAAAAGTAAAAGGGTAAAAAAACATGCTAAACAATGATTTTTTTAAAATATACCTTTAATCAGACAAAAAGCATCCATAACCAAATGCAGGTCACATCTCAAACTGATTTCCCAGTAAAATCCAAACTCCAAATAATCCAAATATTGCTGCTAAGGAAAGCAAGCAAGCAAGCAAGTCTCCAAGTCTGGAGTACTATATTAGAGGGATATAACCCAATTCTTGAAAATTGCTGATGATTGAAGATTTGCAGTTTTATTGAAGGGTCCTGTCCTTTTGTGATAGCATGGGACCTTATCCAGGACTGAAGGAGACAAGTCAGGGGTGGATAGATAGATTTGAGTGTCATCAGCATACAGATGGTGCTGTAAGCCAAAGGAGGATATCGGACTACCGAGAGAGGAGGTGTACAGAGAAAAGAGAACGGGTCCAAGGACTGACTCTTGGGGAACAGCAACAGGGAGGAGAGTGGGGGAGGAGAATTTACCAATGAAAAAAACTTGAAAGAGAGCTGTCAGACAAAAGCAAACCAAGAGAGAGCAGTGTCACTGATACCAATAGAGTGCATGATTTGTATTAGAAGGGGGTGATCAACAGTGTCAAAAGCGAAGGAAAGATCAAGGAGAAGGAGCAGGGAAAAGTTGCCTTGAGACTTAGCTCTGATGAGGTCATTGGCTACTTTAGTAAGGGCTGTTTCGGTGGAATGGCCAGCTCGACAGCCAGACTGGAGAGGGTCAATGAGTAAGTTGTTGCTCAGGTAATCGGTGGATCTTTTGTAGACAAGGCATTCAATAAATTTGGAAACATATGGGAGAAGAAAGATAAAACGGTCGCTAGAAGGTAGGGAGGGGTCTAGTGAGGGTTTCTTCATGATAGGGAGAATTATGACATGTTTGAAAGCAGAGGGGTATATACCAGTAGAAAGAGAGGTGTAATAGTTCGGTTAGGGCGGGGGCCAGAGTGGAGGAATGGGCACGGAGTGGATCAGAGAGAATTGGGTCAAGCTGACAGGTAGTAGATGGAGACGATGAAAAAAGAGGGGAGACTTCGTCCACAGTAACAGGGCTGAGGGAGGCCAGTTATAATTTACAGGTGGAAGGGGTGGCTATGGTTGGAGTGGCCCAGTGAGCAGAAGCATCATGTCTGATTTTTTTCAATTTTTTGTCAAAAGTAGGTGGCTATGTCTTGTGAAGGTGAAGGTTGTTATGGGGCGAGGAGGTGTGGGGTTTAGGAGGGAGTCAATTGTTGAGATCATAAATAAAAGGTCATATGCAAAGACAGCAATCTTCTAATTTGCCTCTGCAATATTAAGAGTCATAATATATTAAGCAGTTTGAATGTTTCTTAACATAGACGCAAGCATCAGAACAAAAATGATGGGAGAAAGGGTGCACCCCTAACTACCTTCATTGTAATTTGTGAATAGAGACTTGTTCTGATAAAAAAACTATTGGTTCTCACTGAAACATGGGATGAGCATACAAAAATCTAACTCAGGCCAGCATATTCCAAGGTTTGAACAATTAACACCCATTCAACCTAATCAAAAGTCTTCTCTGCATCAGTGAACAATAAAAATGTTTAGATGCCTTTCGATTTGACTGAGTGTATCTAAATAGTAACCCTAACTGTTATTCCTCGCCTTCCTTGTTGGTGATTATAGTAAACAAGTTTAGGTATGAAAGAATGTAAAAAGTGTTGAGTATCTTGGCAAAAAAATTCAGATCTTGATTTAATAATGAAGTCAGCCTGTATCTTATACAGTTGGATAAGTCTTTACCCTTCTTTGGGATAATCGAAATTTGAGGCCCCAGTATATCCTGGATAGTTTTGTAACATGGAAAGAGGGGCTCTATCTTGGCCAGGTTCTTGCCCACCAATATGGCATTTGCTAATATTGGTTAATATGGTCTTGGCTGTACCTAAGCATAGAAAGGCTAGTCTGTCTCGGAATCAGGGTCTTTCCCAAACTCACTGGTGTCTTTTGTTCCGAGTTTCAAGCTGCTATAGATTTTGGATGTTGTGTTGGATCTCTGATATTTTTTTAAATATATATACCCATTTAGAGTGAAATCCCCCTAAAGTCTCATGTGGAATAATAAAGAACCAGAAGATATTCCACTCAGTATAAAATTTAGAGCAAATTTGATATTCGACACTTGAGAGAGTACATATATATATATATAACCAGTATCCTGCAAGAACAATTTCAGCAAAGAAACAAATATTCAATTTCTTCATTTGCAAAATCATGGTCAAAGAATTAAACCAGTGCAATCACAGTGCATCCATTTACCTGTCTAAGGTTAGAGTGACAGCCAAAATGGTAATTTCTGGAATAGGACTGTTGCAGCTGGGAGGAAATAGTATAATTTTTGGTAGAGAGATTCATGATGTGTCAAGCATCTCACAGTTGGTGGCTGATTAAACATACCTTACAATGCTGTGAGATGTCTCTAGCTTTGTCAGGGGTAACATTACCAACCCACCCTAAAATCTATAAGCTTCAGAATTCTGCCAGCAGCTCTAGTAGCCCCCTTCCCCCCAAAAAAACTGCTTTTGTGGGATGTTGTGTAAGTATACCGCAACTAAAATGACCATTTATCAATCCAATAAGCCTTTACCAAATAGAGCTCTATCGTCTATGTCACAATTTTTTGTCAAAAGTAGGTGGCTATGTCTTGGGCAGTGAAGGTTGTTATGGGGGGAGGAGGTGTGGGGTTTAGAAGGGAGTATACTGTCTACTGAGTTAGTAATGAGTTTGCTCACACCTAAGGATCCATGTTATTTCATCAGAATCCTCCTGTTAATAAATTTGTGGGTTATATCTTTTCGGAAGAATTTTTTTTTTGAGGAACACTACCTGAACTGTACCAAGTCCAAACTGCTATATGGTTTTCAGCAGTTTTGGAACGCTTTACATTCAAGGAAAGTACTGTGAGTGGCAACAGGAGGGTGCCTTGTCCATCAATCAGCCAGCCACAAAACCCCCCATCTAAACCATATTTAGATGAAATTAACCATGTGCACTTTTTGCTGTTTTTATATTCATGAACTTTACAGTTCTTGTATTGAAGTTTGAACAGGTCATTGAGTTATATTAAATCCTTAAATATTATAGGATGTTTGCAAATTTGTCTATATAAATAAATATTTTTTAGGTTTTTGTTTTCAGGCAAAATAAAAATTGTAACCTTTTTCAAATTTCTTTATGTAACAACATTGAGCACCTAATTTCATAAGGTTTTACGATTTGGTCTTATTTTCTTGGTCTGTAATATTAGTTTTCATCTAAAAAATTGGTTGCATGTGTAATCTGAAATAACAGTTGTGTTTTAGTAAAGTGAAGTTGTCTTACAACATGGAAAACTCCTTAAGGAACTTAAAAACTCCACTTCAGTTACATAGTTACAGTTGTGGAAAAGGAGGCTACCTAAGGTGTATCAAACTTCTGCCCAAAAAAAAGAGTTGCTACATCCCAATATATACAAAGATTATGGACAGAACAAAGGGGTTCAAAAGAAA
>NW_027318215.1:0-6946 GCF_032062135.1 Pyxicephalus adspersus | reverse complement strand
TGCACCAAGGAGGCTATCATGGCATAGTTGATTGCAACATGTGGAGTAATATGTCCAATTTTTCTTTAAATTGGCCATACCAAGGCCTTTAGCTCTTTTTTCTTTGCTTTGTTCTCTTCATCGTTTTTCTGCTGCTCCCTTTGCCCTTCTCTTCTCCCCCACCCCCTTCTCCATTACACATCACATTATTTCCCCCACTCTCTATTATCTTATCACCCTTCCCCCTATCCCCAATTGCCCCGAAGCCTTCTTTGCTCTGCCCCTCCTCTCTTCTTTGGTGCCTATTCCCCTAAAGCCCTCTCCGCTTAAAAAGTTTGTAAACTTGCTTTCAGAAAGAAAGAGAAGATATTTCAAAACGCTAGTTGCTTGAAGTAAAATGTATCCAGAGATTTAAAGTAACATTCTCAACTGTATCAGGGCATGGGCAATGGGAGGGTGGGTTGAAGTAGCACTATGCCTCCAATCATTTGTTCCATATGGCTTCCCATTATCTCCAAGTCTCTCTCTATATGTTCACTCATATTTGGGAATTCATAATATGCTAAGATTCAGAGTGTATATAGATCCAGGAACCTGAATATGTGATTGTATGGTAAGGGCTAAAGTTTTATATATATATATATATATAACTCAAATATAAGTTTTAATTTTTAATTTTAAAACAAATCTTCTATCACAATGGCCCTTAATCTGTTTTTTTTTATTACAATGCCATTAACTTCAGTTTGGACGGTCTTATCCTCCTAAGCTTGCACCAGAAAAATGCCCTTCAATTAGGCCAGTGCTCATTTTAAAATATATTATTAGCTCTATGATGTGGATAGGACTAATTATCAAATCTAATTTGTCACTGAATAGACAGTACATGAGATGCACACATTTTCACAAGGATCAATAATAACTCAGATACAGAAAAGTAGGGTGGAAAATCTGTTTATAAAAAAAAACATCTGCCTACCTTTTTGGTCAATGTGCAGTCATCACTATTGTATCTAGCACAATCCACTCACATCTGTTACCAGTCAGTCCATTTAAAAACCAGTCAAGGCACACAGTAAAAAAATTTTAACAGAGACCACTTCCTGGGGAATCTCACCATTGGACTACCATACTACCACCTAACATGTATGACTAGGTAGAGAAATGAAAATATATCTAATGTAAATAGTGGGAAACAGGAGATCTGGTGATATATGCCCTCAATGATGTTGTCAGCTCTGAATGCAGAATGGGACAATATGACGATATCAACATCCCCCCAGACAGAGCCATCTTTTTCTCCATCCTTGCCAGTTCAGGACCTGCAGAATGTGGAGCTGTCTTCTGCCTGTGGTGCCATCTAGGAATGGGTTACTTTGCAGTTCTTCAGCCTTGTAAGGACCTGATGCCCTTTTTGATACCTTTCTGAGCTGTAAAGAGCCAAGGGGTGCCCAAGCTAGCTTTCTACTTCCTATTTGAATTGCGATACAGGAATCATAATAGACAATTACGGAAGGCTCATTTTGTCCCTGCCATTTCATGACTATCTCAGCAACCAGTTATCTCTTTAGGGATGCACTGCTTTCCCAGATTGAACTAGACAGACTTCATTGCATGCTGCACCCAAACTTCAAATTCTGAGAGGCCTCAAGATGAGTCTATTTCTAAAATAGGGTGACTCCTATGAATGCAGATTCGGAGAAGGGCCCAGTGGACCTCAACTCAGTTAGAGTCGCCCTCCTACCTAATTTATCCCACAGAATGCCCCACTTAAGGGATTTAAAACTGCTACAAAAACGAGGCTGGAGTTGTCCCTTTATCTTATGAGCAAAAAGAGAAGAAACGGGGGACTATATACTTTTTACTCCCTTAAATAGACCTAACAGGTCTCCTTGAATTTTTAGCCATTGTCGCTTTTCCACTGGATGACTTGCTAACACTACCCCTCATACCTAAGTTACCTGCAGATTCTCTTTCTCTAAGGATCTCAGTGGTTGAAGAGAACACACTGAGATCCAAAGCCATCAAGTGGCACTTCCAGCAGTCAAAGGCACTTGATATCCCTTAGGACTTCCTCTTCCTTCTGGCTTGACCACATTGCTTTACTGCACTAATAACATTCATAGACCATCTCAGACTGGATACCCTGTTATTATTATTACACAGTATTTACATAGTGTAGACATATCACACAGTGCTTTACAAAAGTCCATAGTCATGTCACTAGCTGTCCCTCAAAGGGGCTCACAATCTAATGTCCCTACCTAAGTCATATGTCTTTATTACAGTCTAAGGTCAATTTTGCGGGGAGCCAATTAATCTAACTGCATGCTTTCTTTTTTGGAGTGTGGGATAAAACTGGAGTACATAAAGGAAACCCACGCACTGGGAGAACCTGCCAACTCCTTGCAAATAGTGTCTTGGCCGACAACCTGGGACCTAGAGTTGCAAAGGCCAGAGTACTAACCTCTGAACTACCGTGCAGCCCTGTTTGAATTATCTTGGTTCCCTTTAACAGATCTACTTAACCTTGAGACAGGGCCCCATGACTCACCAGGTTCCTTAACAGTTTTGATACCAACATAGGATGTCTTTGTTTATGATTGGTTATGAGTGTGACATATAGGCTCCCTTTCACTGCTATGGATTAGTCCACCTGGCCAATATTATTACCTTAGGGCATCAACCTAGTGGAATCTGAACTGAGATAGTAAAAGTCTTATGTTTTATGTTATGCACTCCATAGTGTCGAGTGGCTTGGTACCTAAACTGAAATGCCATTATATAGTTTCCTGGAAAAGCAACAGGTTAACCTAGCTTTCACAGTGTCCAGTCAGTTTGCACCAAGGAGGCTATCATGGCATAGTTGATTGCAACATGTGGAGTAATATGTCCAATTTTTCTTTAAATTGGCCATACCAAGGCCTTTAGCTCTTTTTTCTTTGCTTTGTTCTCTTCATCTTTTTTCTGCTGCTCCCTTTGCCCTTCTCTTCTCCCCCACCCCCTTCTCCATTACACATCACATTATTTCCCCCACTCTCTATTATCTTATCACCCTTCCCCCTATCCCCAATTGCCCCGAAGCCTTCTTTGCTCTGCCCCTCCTCTCTTCTTTGGTGCCTATTCCCCTAAAGCCCTCTCCGCTTAAAAAGTTTGTAAACTTGCTTTCAGAAAGAAAGAGAAGATATTTCAAAACGCTAGTTGCTTGAAGTAAAATGTATCCAGAGATTTAAAGTAACATTCTCAACTGTATCAGGGCATGGGCAATGGGAGGGTGGGTTGAAGTAGCACTATGCCTCCAATCATTTGTTCCATATGGCTTCCCATTATCTCCAAGTCTCTCTCTATATGTTCACTCATATTTGGGAATTCATAATATGCTAAGATTCAGAGTGTATATAGATCCAGGAACCTGAATATGTGATTGTATGGTAAGGGCTAAAGTTTTATATATATATATATATATAACTCAAATATAAGTTTTAATTTTTAATTTTAAAACAAATCTTCTATCACAATGGCCCTTAATCTGTTTTTTTTTATTACAATGCCATTAACTTCAGTTTGGACGGTCTTTATGCTCCTAAGCTTGCACCAGAAAAATGCCCTTCAATTAGGCCAGTGCTCATTTTAAAATATATTATTAGCTCTATGATGTGGATAGGACTAATTATCAAATCTAATTTGTCACTGAATAGACAGTACATGAGATGCACACATTTTCACAAGGATCAATAATAACTCAGATACAGAAAAGTAGGGTGGAAAATCTGTTTATAAAAAAAAACATCTGCCTACCTTTTTGGTCAATGTGCAGTCATCACTATTGTATCTAGCACAATCCACTCACATCTGTTACCAGTCAGTCCATTTAAAAACCAGTCAAGGCACACAGTAAAAAAATTACCTTGCATAGTATTATTTCTATGTAAAGTCAATTGATTAGGGATAGTGGTATAGTGTTCTACCCTGACAATACATTTTCTGTACCATATACACGTGTACATTATTAGGCTCAGAGCACATACAGCTTTAAATTGGCAAATGGTAAAAATCAAACATTATTATAACAGTATGGATGTAAATGGGTAACTCATGTATCTTTAGATATGATAACCTGAATAAAAACTTTAAAAATAAAAAGTTGCTTACTTGAAACCAGTGTAACTTAGGGTACGAAATATAAAAACTATTGCTAACTAGCTCAAATAGTAATCACTAGAAGACATAACATAGGTGTTATTTTACAACATTTCTTTATAGGGCAAAGAGTCTAGATAATGACTGCACCCTGTAAAGTCTGGGTTCACCATAACTGCTTATTAGATGCTAATACCCTAATCTAACTCCAAACGCTTCACCTATAGCAAGCCCCTACTTCACCTCGGGAAGTTAGTTGCACTGTTCCAACATTTAATTGCCCCCCAAGATGGTGTCTGCAAAACAAGGAGGACTGGGAGCTCACATAACAGAACAACAAATGGTGTCTGATAAGCATGGACCAGGGCCTTCAGCTATGTACACACGTCAGATAATTGTCGTTGGAAACAAGCGATCATTCGATAATCGTTAACAAAAAAATGTACAACAAAACGAGGGATGTGGTTGGAAATGAACAGCAGATTAGTTCGGGTGACGAGCATTTGTTATCTATAGTGTGTACAGTCGTGCGATGATCGTGGATCTTTCTGCACATGCACGATGAAAGTTGCAACACACACCAGCACTATGTACATATATAATATTATATATATATATATATATATATTAATAAATATTAATTTAATAAATTAAATAAAAAAACTTTAAAAAAAGGGGGGGGGGAGAGTGGAAAGCATCTAAGGTATATTTCACAGGTGGGACAATAAAGGGGTGAGTCAGCAGAAGCTTTAATGGGGAGGGGTAGAAAGGCTTAAAGTGTTAAATGGGAGGCAGATATTTTAACGTGCGATGGAGGGAAAGAATCTCTGGGTGTTACTGAGGTATAGGGGAGAATGACAATAGACTCTAACAGTAGTAAAGAAGACAGGTGGCAGAATAAGGGGGACACCAGAAGCCACACTAGTGTCTGGTGAAGGGGAGGTAGTTCCAAGATACAGTTGGCAACTCACTATGACCTATGAATTAACTGTAAATTTGTTCTAGACAGTATTTAATGGGGGAAATCTCAAGTATATATGGAGTTCTGGACTTAAAAGTAGAACTGCAGACAAAACTCTTATAGTTTGCTATGGATAAATTAATGAAGAATTATGTAATATAAATAAATCCTGGTCCCAGATAAGTAGTACTTTTAGCACATCATGAGTCATTTCCTGCCAATTTTATCTAACTTTCATCATGTTAGGTATTGTATATACGCATCATTTCTAGATTGATTTGACAAAAAATGAATTATTAATTAATCAATAGATTAATTAATACGTTTTTAAGCGAGAACACATAAGGTTACATTACTGTTATGTACTGATTTTTTACTAAACATTAAACAATGAGACAACATGAGGGGTATTTTTTGGAACAGGAGCTTTAGGAGTTTCTATAACTCTAAAGAAGTTGTGTAAAACCCACTGCACCTTTATAAGCAACCAAAATCTTTTTTTTTTCACTTTCTTTTTTATTTGTTTGCCTAATGGGTAACCTTTTGCAAAACTTTGCACATTTTGTCAAACTTTTAGGAAACTAAAACCACCCAATTGTCTTTATCCCTAATCTTCAGGATTGTTTTTTTTGCATGTAAATTTGGTGATCCCCAGATGTATCCACAAACTTCGATCAAGTCAGAGAAAAATGTTGCAAGTGCCAGCAGTGCAGTTATGTATATGAGCACAGAGAAATCTTCCCTGTCTGTCTTGATGATTTGCCATTCTTTGTCCACTACAAGAATATTTTTCATCAGGCATTCAGAAGAAGGTTGTCAAAATTCTGAAGGCACTTTACACTAACCCTAGACAAATAGTTTATAAATCTATGTAAATATCAAAGCTAAGGGCAAGTATATTTGGCTCTGCCGGCTGTTTTGTTCCATTATTTTTTATTTCTTCTCAGCACTTGTACATGATCTATGCAGATTCACATTAAATTACTGCTTACATTTTTATTGCTCATGTAGTGGTTCACAAGAAGCATGCTGTAACATGACATTCCTTTATACCTGTTTTAAACAAAGCCATGTGTTGCTGCTGTCATGTGTGTTTTAAATTACTTTGTTTTTTCCTATTTTTAATGTTACCTGACAAGATTACTCACTGTACAGCATGTGTTAATCATCATAGTTTCTCCACTGTACCTTTGGATATCAAAAGATATTCAAAGCTATTAGTTTCAAATGACATCCACAGGCTATAATGAATCATTTTAGCAAATCATTTATTTACTTTATTTTATTACATAGTACTATTTGTTTGTGCATTCACCAGTAAAAAAGTGACTAGCAGAACATGTGTGTTAATTTAAACAAGTAAAACATTAAACATTTTTTTGAGGATGCCTACAGCAATAAATCTTCAGCATTTTCTAGATCTACATTGAACCCATCGGGTATCAGGATATTATGTTCTGTGCACCTGGACTAGCACCTCTTGATTTATTATAGCAGCTGCAATACTCCAAGTTGATGGGTTACATATACCCTACCTTAAGTATAAGGCAGTACTCCTTTAAAGGGGTCATATTTTGAGGATAGAGATACCTCCATTGTATTCCGTCTATGTTTGTAGTGATCCAAGTATATCTACTAACAGTTAAACCTTTCTGTGGCAAATTAATGTACTATTCTTTTAAAGTTAATGAGCCAATGAGCATACTAAGGGTTAAACAAGATGGAGCCTTATATAGTTAGAAGAATATCAGTGGCTATGGTAGACTGTTATGTTATGTGGAAAAGACTTCAAAATAATCTGAACTTAGTTGACGCATAGCCTTTGGGAAACAGGGAAGAAAGTTTTCCATGGTAAAGTCAATTGAA
>NW_027318214.1:5370-6953 GCF_032062135.1 Pyxicephalus adspersus | reverse complement strand
TTTCCTTCTTCAAAGCCTGTTATTTTTGAGGCCCTGGGAGTTGCTTTCTGATTTGAGACTTAAGGCGGCCATTTTATTCAAGCGGCCCCCTATCCAGCTGATAATCTGAATCCATCGCCATCCTAGCAGAGAGAAGGGATTTGGGTTTATCCTACATTATAACCTGCCATGTACTACTTGGCTAATTAGCTGATTACTTTATTTGTGGAAGGCATTGTTCATCTAGCTGCTTTTGAAAGTGAATTCGGCCATCTTGGCCGCATGGCTCCTTATGCACAGTACAACTTGATAATCTGCATCCATCGCCATCCTAACAGAGAGAAGGGATCTGGGAATATTCTACATTATATTCTGCCCTGTACTACTCCTGCTTATTTCGGAGGCCCTGGGAATTGCTTTGTGATTTGAGACATCAGGCTGCCATCTTATCCAAGCGGCCCCAGATTCAGCTGATAATCTGCATCCATCGCCATCCTAGCAGAGAGAAGGGATTTGAGATTATCCTACATTATACCCTGCCCTGTACTACTTTGCTACTTAGCTTGATTACTTTATTTGTGGAAGACACTGTTCATTTACCTACTTTTGAAAGTGCATTCGGCCATCTTGGCCGCATGGCTCCTTATGCACAGTACAACTTGAGAATCTGCATCCATCGCCATCCTCACAGAGAGAAGGGATTTGGGAATATCCTACATTATATCCTGCCCTGTACCACACTGCGCCTCAGTTTGCATACTTTATTTGTGGAGGACACTGTTCATTTGCCTACCTTTGAAAGTGCAATCGGCCATCTTGGCCGCATGGCTCCTTGTGCAAAATACAATTACATCCACATCCATCTGAGAAAGAGAAGGGAAGATATGTCTGTTCCCTGGTCACGCAGCAATTGTTGATTAACATTTAACTGCACTGAAGGTTTGTACCTAACATTTTAAATCTTTGGCACACAGTTCAGAGGCCTGGCTTTTACAATACAGGGCGGCCATGTTGACCTCATGGTAAGACACATTGTGCAACCTCAGCATCCAGAGACATCCCATTTAGAGAAAGAGTACCAAGTTTGGTTGACATCATAACACTCTTTAACTAATCATCCTGTATCTGTGGAGCAGCTCATTTTTGTTCTTTGTTGGCAGACTGTACCTGATTAGCGTTAACTTGGAAGCTGATGGCCGCTTAGGTCGCACAGCATCTTGCTCTGGAAATACTGCTCCCTATATGGTCTCATCTGTTTGCTGAACCCTCCACTGCTTTACTGATCCCTCAGCTTTAGAGATCTGGAAGCCATCTCTATTATGTGCTGCTAATTTCCTGGGATGTGAGGCCCCATCACTGCTGGGCCCTACAATTGGATGTATGATACGCTAATGCTTCGGGATATTATACCTGCTTAACTCTCAAATACAGCATTCTTCACTGCAACTCTCTGCTCACATCTCTCCCTTTCCTGCAACATGGGGAAGGGGAAACCACATAGTCAATCATCCCAAAAAAGGGAAATTGGAACATTTTTTGGTCGCTCCAAAACTCCTGGCTCGAGCGGAGGGGGCCCTACTACACGGCTTAATCCGGCACAGCCC
>NW_027318214.1:0-4846 GCF_032062135.1 Pyxicephalus adspersus | reverse complement strand
CAGAAAGACCACGAGATGTGATCTGCCGAATTCACTCTTTCCAACTTAAAGAGCGTATTATGCAGGAAGCCAGGTCCCAAGAAGAATTCACTTTCAACAACCGACCCATCATGCTTTTAACAGATCTCTCCCGTAATACCCTGGCGCTGCGTAGGGCACTGAAGCCACTCTTAAGACTGCTGAGAGAGAATAATATAAAATATAGATGGGGTTTTCCATTCCAACTCTTTGCCCACAAAGGAAACAAATCCTCCACCTTTCGGGAACTGGGGGACTTAGTTACTTTTTTGACGACTTTTGAGCTTCCTCACGTGGACCTGCCGGATTGGCCCTTGCTCCCCACATTCTTAGCCCCCCCAGCGGATCTTGACAGACAGCAAGTGAGGAGTCAGTCCAGTTTTCACCCGAATCCTGACACATCACAAACCCCTGCGAGATCGTAGTCTACGCGATCAAGTGATCTTTGGAAAGACTTGCAGTTCCTTTCCCTGGTGTGATTAGCAGGTCTGCCCATGAAGAATTACAGTCTGTAAGATTCTTATTTTATTCTGCACTGTCCATTTTTGTTACTGTATTGGATGTAACTAGATTTGATACTGATCTATTCTTTGGAGAATGTTGAAGTTTAAATGTACCCTCCCCCGTACTGCTTACATTTGCCCTCATCCAACATCTAACTTATTGGCATATAATGACAGGCCTGGCCCGGGTGGTGGGGACTTCGTCCTGACCACCTGAGCCTCCCCCTCCAAGGGACTTTGCGCAGCTGATCTGCGCTTACTGTTATTTGTTGTTTGTTTTTTGTTATTTATCTTTTGTTTTTGTTTTCTTTGTTGTTTGTATAAGTAAACTTTACTGTGCCATAATGGGTGAGATTAATGTTGTCACATACAATGTTAAGGGGCTAAACGTCCCAGAAAAGCGCTCATCCATTCTGGCAGAACTACATAGGTTAAAGGCACATGTAGCCTTTCTGCAGGAAACCCACTTCCGAGCAGACAGACTCCCGAGACTAGGTGATAGGAGATACCCGACTGCATATCATAGTTGTTCTGCTATATCCAAATCTAAAGGAGTGAGTATTTTCATAGACTATTGATCACAATTTCTCCTCACTACCGAATACAGAGACCTGATTTCCTCAATCTGACTCTTGGGTATACTCTTATGTATTTCACATGTACTGACAGGGAGAGCCTCTCCGCGGGATCCTGTGCTTTCTTCATACTCCACTGCCTTTTTTCCTAGGTACATAGCCACCCCCCCAAGCATATGTTATTTTGTTGTGCTTCAAAACATAATCTATGTTATCATTGGATTTCCTTTATCTCCTTCTGCAAACGATTTTTTGAGTTATGTGGATTATATTTGTTCAATGTTTCATTGTTATGACTGACTCTTTATTTTTTGTTGATTTGTTCATGGATACTTGTATCATTCGCTTACTACTGGCTGATATAATATCTTTTGTCTCATGACACAAACAAGAGGTCTGTGTGAGGAGCTCTGCTTGGAGACACAGACAGGAGATCTGTGTGAGGGAGCTCTGCTTGGAGACACAGACAGGTGGTCTGTGTGAGGGAGCTCTCTGCTTGGAGATACAGACAGGTGGTCTCTGTGAGGAAGAGGAAAAAGACCCTAATCGAGAGGGCTTGAGAGCATTCCTTTTCCACAGTGTTCCTGGGAAAGAAAGAGAGAGAGAGAGACAAGACTCTACAGACAAGGTGACTCTAGTTTTTCTGCCTATTGGAAAATAAACTGTTATAGACAAGGGACAGCTGAAGATAAGTGCTTGTGTGTTTGATTTTTAACCGGCTGACGTTAAGCTTTCCTCTTAATAATATTATTAATAAAATAATAATTTTGTTGTTTTTTTTCAATAAAACCCTGATATGGCATCCAGTCCTGCTAGTTGCCTACTATTTGTCAAGCTAACTCCCACAATGGTTTGAACGATAAAATGGAGCGTCAAAGGACCAGGGTCATAAAAGTGAATTTTTTTTTTACTTTCTGGCAGTGAATGGTTTTCAAGGTTAAGTTTAGCATCTTTTCTTGTGACTTTCTAACACGAAGAAGGGACAGTATGGGTATTATATATTAAATTGTACAGCATCAAGAATGGATACTACCCCAACATCTCTGTTAGCAAACTTTACATATATATATATATATTAAAGGTAAATGTGGACAGTAAATGGTTTCTCCTGAATGGCTGTGTAATATTAGCATTGTAGCGTGACATGTACCATCTTACCTCTCCCACTATATTTAGCATTTGTTGTTGTACAGTTGCAGATTTAAACAGTGAAAATGAATGAAGCCTATCTGCCATACAAAATGAATGGAAACTCCACTAAACATTAAAAGAATGATTTATTATTCTTTAAAACTGCAACACAAATAGAATTATTTACAGCATGCATAGTTCTGCTCTGAATCACTCATTACAAAGTTAGAGAATATGTTCCCTGAATAGGCTATTTTTTAGAAACGGAATACCAGAGAGTGTAATTATGATAAATTATTTTAGCAGTCCTGCTCTAGTCCTCATTTTCAAGCAGAAATGTGACAGCATTAGGCATAATTTAGCAATTGTTTTATAATGACATAGTTAAGCAAGGACAGCTATAAATAATGTCATTTGAATCTTTCCAAAAAAGTTTTTTTAAAGAAATTATTCGGGCTTAGAGTGAAAAAAGAATTGATATATGTATCTGATTTATATACATTAACTATTTCCATAGCAGCCAACTCAATAACAGTTAATTTTCTTCAGGTTTTGTTGCAAGTTTTGATGACTCCTAAGAATGTTTGTTTCTGGAAACATAATAATATATTTCTTACTAAGTACAGTATATTGCAATGCTTAATGTCTCTTTTCCCCATGCATTGCATTGCATTGCGTGGTTTGTAATTTAATAAATAAGTGGTGCTAGGATTGTAAAAAATCTTGGACACCTCTGGTCTTTCCAAGAGCATAAATGGTACTGAGATTGATGCATGTTTTTTTCCAGCCTCTTTACACCTACATACAGATATAAATAAAATTAGATCAATAATTTTACAATATTATTTAACAGTAACTGGCACATGATTGCTGATGGGGAGGAAGGAGTAGGTACTAACAAAAAATCAATCCAAAAAATTATTTTTTTTCATTGGTTATATATTGCAGTATGTCACTTTTCTTCTTTTGCTTGCTACAGTGTGACCAGAGTAGTGGTTACACTGAAGAGATTGTATAAACTAAAAAGTCTCATTGTTGGTGTCAGTTAGAAATTCATTCCAGCATTTGTGTCAGTACCAACAATATTAACCACCAGTGTGTGCCATGGCCATCAACAACTGTGAGGGAGTGTTAGAGCAAGCAGTAACAACACCAGTGAGTGTCAGGCCCAACAAGATGGGCTAAGTGTTAGAACCAACAATATTAAATGACAAAAACAACCAGCTGCTGGTGTCAGGGTGAGAAATATATAACAAACAACCCGGTGGCAGTGCAATAAACCCTCAACATTGATTCAGTAGGTATACTTAAAGCGTACCTAAACTCAGATTTTCACTTCACATAAAAGGGTAGACAACCCTTTTATTCAAAGTAAAGTTTGTTTGTGTTATTTTTAAGTGTAATACCATTTTTTTTTTATAAAAAAAAAAGGGGCAGCCCCCCCCCCCCCCCCCCATCCTTAATTCTCGTTCACCTAGGTTATCATTAGGGAATGGGAGCACAGAGTCTCTTGGGATACCTAGGTCACGCATGGGCAGTGAGATCGGCAAGTTTTTTCCCAATCTACGTCACCCAATCTCGCGCCTGCACAGTGCAAGATCAGGTGATGTAGGAAGAAGAACACAGAAGAAGATGCCGGAGCCTGGCACTCCCTTTGTATCGGGTCGAAGACGGATACTGGGACGACGCAGGACCTGATGGAAGAAACCTCCGGACAGACAGACTGATCTGCGGGATTGAAGGTAAGTGTGATTTTATTGTTTTGGGTTATTTTTAGGTTTACTTCCGCTTTAAGCAACTGCTCCAGAAAACCTGTCTAAGCAACTGCTCGCTGAGCTGCTGTAACTACATCTATTGACAAACTTTCTGGTACAATGCTTTCTCAATGCTTTCTTTTAAATATTCCCATGTATACCTACTGTTGATATGACATTGAATAAAGCAAAACAACTATGGAATGGAATAAGTATTGCTTTTTGTATTATGATATAATTAAAAAGGCTTCGGTACAATTCTTGTTATCCCTAGAAAAAACATAAAT
This sequence comes from Pyxicephalus adspersus, assembly GCF_032062135.1. NCBI lineage: Eukaryota > Metazoa > Chordata > Amphibia > Anura > Pyxicephalidae > Pyxicephalus > Pyxicephalus adspersus. The sequence continues at coordinate 578 of NW_027318214.1, read as the reverse complement.
AATTGGAAAACTGTCTGTTTTCTTTAGTTAGTGTCACACATGTCTTCAGCCATCACAAAGCCTATTTAAATAGAGAAAAGGGGTAATACTGCAGATTGGCATCATTGTGTGCCCTACACTGAACATGGACAAAACAAAGCAAAGGAGAGAGTTTTCTGAGGGCATCAGGAAGAAAATTATTGACAAGCATGTTACAGTTACAGACTGTAAGACTATGTCCACACATCAGATGATTCTCGGCCGATACGAGCTGTTGGGCTCGTTTAGAATGAGAATCTGACATGTGTACAGAGGTAGTCCAAGGTTGTTCATGGAGCCCTGGTGGATTCATAAATGACAGAAGATGAACCACCTAAATGGAAGTGAAGGAAGGAGAGTGCAACGGGGTGACACTCACTCATTCTCCCCCCTCCACTCTTCATAGAACAGAATGGAGCTGTATGTACATCGCTCGTTCATTTATCTTTGAGTCGTTTGTCGCTAGAAACAATTGTGAAAGATTGTCTCCAATGACAATAATCGAGCATTAGTACGTAGCCTAAGACCACTTCCTAGCAGCCTGATGTTTCTGTGACAAC
>NW_027318213.1:0-6957 GCF_032062135.1 Pyxicephalus adspersus | reverse complement strand
AAAGGTCAACTAAGGACAAACAAGCAGAAAAAGTAAAGAAGATATGTCCTTAAAGAAGGAAAAATGCAAAATAATGCATCATAATTAAAGTCTCATATTTAATGAGACTAACATTCAAAATAAATACTAAATAAATGGGTTTAAAAATGCATTTTGATTTTTGATTTTTATCATGTTATTTGAAGTATGCTTGTTCATGCTTGTGTTACTGTCCCTGAATGTTTCAACTTTCTTTTCAAACTCCACTTTTTTATGTGATTAATGAAAAGATTAATTTTGTTGCACAAATTTACTTATATGTGAATAAATATATTGTCTTTATTTTATATTTGCTATTTTTTTTTTACGTATTGGTTTTATTTGTGCCATGAGATGTTTGACGGTTAGCTGAACACCTGAGCTGTATACTCATTGTGGGTCAGTTATTTAGAGGGTATTAAAGGCAGATGATCAGAACATGAAGCAAGCAAGCTGTATTTTTCAAAACCAGGTCAAACATGGCAGTTTTATCATTTTCACTACCTTTTCATACATTATTTAACAGTGCGCTTCTTTAAAGTGAATATAGCTACACTTCATAAATTATAGATAGATTTGAAAGTTAATACAAACAAAATTCATTTAATAACTGAGAAGCTGCTATGGCAATCTGGTGTGACAATGTCTATACGGCAAACCTTCTTCCTTTCCAAAGCATATCCCAGTATTTTAAAACTGTATTACTGTCAAATGAACAGTGGAAATTTTTCACTCATATCCTTTTCACCTATATTGTTTTTCTAGCTGCCTTTGTCCAAAAGTACTGTCAGTGTGTAAAACACCTTTGCCCCTACTTTACAATACATGAATGTTAGAGGGAGCCATATTGTATGGTTGGGTCATATCCTGTTCAAAGGTAAAGATGTACATATCAAAAAAGCATTTTGTTTATTTTAGACATTTCACTTGTCATTGCAGTGCATGTTTTTTTTTTTGTTTATTTTAGACATTTCACTTGTCATTGCAGTGCATGTTTTTTTTTTGTTCTTTTTTGTTTTTTTTTACAGATTAATTGGAGGGTTTTCTTCTTTCCTCCAAACATCAAGGAAACATTCCTCCCACAGTGGGTGAAACTAATCTGTTTAACCCTTTCAGGTACTTCATTTCCCCCAAAAAATAATGATGTAGCAAATCTATAGAAACTATAGAGTGGAAATTTTGATTATAGTTCTTATGAATCAGCTTTTATTACTCCTGGCAATGTCATCATTAGGCTTTGCAAAATGCTTGTAGGGGCAGCCGCTGCATCAGTTATTTCTGACATGGGCAGTTTCCTTTGAAATACATCTCACAAAATACCTTAAGTATAGTGTTGTCCATCTAAGATTATCTTAGCTGCTACTCATGTATTGTATTACCTGCACATGTAGGTAGTGCTGAAATTCCTTCTGGAATGTGACCTGAAAAAAAAAAAATTCACGGCCCTTCTACAAGAAGAAACACAGAACAAATGGCATTTCTTCTACCACAGAAGTACTTTTCCCTTGGAGGTTGGTCCTAATATTCCGTAGTCCTATGCCAGTAAAGCACCATACCTACTGAAATGTAGAAGTCCTGCTAAACAGAACTCCTCCACTGAAGAAGTTGAATACCATATCTAAAAAATGCGTCAGGTCCTTATGATTGAAACTCGTTATTTACAACTAATCTATTTTATATATTGTTATGTTAACTTATTGGAAAACAATTCTTACTTCTCTAACACCAGGGGTGTGGTCGTAAAAAAAGAAGAGATGGCACGGTACTATCCAAACAGAGCACATATTATTGTTATGTAGACATGCCTGTCCCACTACACCCCTGCCTATGTTTTATTCAAAGGGGAAGAAACTTCCCCCAGAGTGACGTCATTATACCAGAACCCGCCCACTCCCTCATTGCGGGTCTGAGCCTGTGATGGGAGAGTGGGCAAGTTGAGTTTAGAGAGACAACCCTCCCAGTGCCCTGAGCCTGCAATTCCATACGGGAAACATGATACGCGACTCTGGCTGGTGCGCCCTTCCCCAGCAGGGTCCTTCTCCTGACCCCGCGGGTGGGCCAGCCGGCCAGGGCCGCAGACCACCAAAAAATTGTTTTTCAAAAGAGTATACACTCATGCCCATTTCCGAAAAGAGTGAGGGCAAGGCGTTCCCACCTGTGCCCGCCCACTACACCCCTGTCTAACACACATGCCACTTTAAATACCTCTTTACAGCTCCATTGTTACCATAGTTACCTATTTAACTAGGGGTGTGGCACAATTGATAATCAAGGGGTTGCTGTCTATTTACATGTTACTCCTAAGATTACCCAGTCAACAGGGTGATAATCTGTAAAAGAAGAATAATGGATTTTTCGGAAGAAGTATCCCCAAATCATCAGCCCATAGAAATGCTGCCTGCCTAAACAGCAACACTAGAGTAGAACAATTCAAGCTGGATATAGATCATTGCAAGAGTAAGTTTCTGTTTAAGCTTAGGCTTACTGTGAATTGGAGTTCTAATGTGATCTCCCTTATTAGTAGTAAGGAGTAGGGGACCATGTTTGATCATGGCAGCCTGACAGGTATCTTGTTGAAATCCTACTGTACATTTTATGGAGTATGTACAACTCTGACCCCATAAAATGCAAACCTGTGTTCCAGTAATTTATGTGTGTAAAAGATGAAAACATTTTCTTTGGGTACTGGAAGTTTTGTTGGGACTGGGTGGTAGATAAAAATGATCTGTGTAAAGTTATACAGAGTATTTGAGCGGGTCAGTATGGACCTTTGATAATCTGTGCAGAGTGTGCAGGAATTGTATTTAAAAAGACAGTTTTCTCATGTTGAAGTTGCGTCTAGGATTAATGTTCTGGTAGTCTGTCTTTATCAGGGTTGTTGAGTTTCTACTTATAGTGAAAAGTGGATAATTATTTTTTTTAATACTCTTCATTATGCTTCCCAGTGGTATTGCATGGCATGGTCTGCATTTTGCAATCCATTTATAAAATGCTTAATTTGTAGGCATGTGTACTTGTAATGAAGCTAGACTATTAATATGGGTTACACTCCATTTTTATTGACACTGCTGTGATTATTAACTTAGATATCAGTGTCTTCCACAGATTAAGATAAAGTGGCTCCAATAAAAATATCACCATAAATCAAAACATGGAAAGGTGAAATGTCAAAAGGAAGGACCTTTCCCAAAGACTTTGAAATCTAAAAAAATAATAGTCAAAAGAAAAAAGAGAAATATTTATCTATAACAGTTATTTAAAGATAATAGGGTTAGCAAGATGAGAAATTACCTATAGTCTACATGCTTCATAAAACCCACAAGCCAATACAAGCAACACACCAATCCATTTTTTAATTTGTTTATTACATGTTCAATGTTTAATATAAAACATGACCACATGTAAGTCAAAAGTTCTTGGAATTTATTTAATAAAAATTGTACATATACATAATAAATTAACTGATTTCATCTACTTCAAAGTAGTCTCCGGCTGCAATGATGCACCAGTCTTTGAGCAATTGTATTGCTTGGAAGCACCTATGGAAATACTTTTCTGTCACCTCCTTCAGTGTATTTGGTGTTGCCCTCCTAATTTCATCTACCGTCTCAAATCTTTTTCATATGTGTGTCCCTCAACTGTTTAATTTAAAGGTTGCTGGGTTTCAATTGCCATCTTTCTGAGTCTGAAACAAAATTTTACAGAATACATCTATAGCAATACACCTTGAACATACCTTCCTAAAAATGCACAGATTTTCTCAACAACAAAAACATGTAAATTAATTTCCTAGTGATACACTCAGCAGTATTGCTGCATAGCACACTCTATTGACATGCAATTGTCTCTGTAAACCTTTAGCCTGCACTTTAAACACCTGAATATATACATATATAAAACAAGGTTGTTTTTTTTATCTGATAACACTTTAAAATGCTTTTACTGGAGTATGAACTTAGGGCACAAAATGCAGCCGACACCACTAATATTTAAAAAAGTAATCAATAGAAATGCTATACAAATGTTAGTAAAATTAATATGAATGAATACATCTATGCTGTGTTGTTTTTAAAACATTTTTTAAAAGGATAAAACATTATAATCACATGGTCTCAGCCTGTTTTTAGTTTTTAACAGTAATTTGTAGGGCCAAGTTGAGTCAAGGCAGCCATCAGAGGGTTAGATGAACCAAGGGTCAGCAGCAAGTATCAAATGATAACATACCCAAAGCAGGACAGGAACTGAATATATCACGAGCAGTGACCACCTAGTCTTAGCCTAACTAGATATTAAGATGTGATTGACAGGCTTGGCAGAAATTTCAAAGCTTTATATCAATCAGCAGGTGAGATTTGCCATCTCTATCTCCCTATATATAGCAGGCAGAAACAAGAAAAGACAGCAACTTGCTGGAGGACTACAAATAATACCAAGGGTGTAAAACTCAGGAGTGCTCAGATCTCCTTCACTGGCTCATGCCCCACTGGGATTGCTCTTGCAGCCCTTAATAGTCCCTAAAAATAACCCAAATTCTCCCATGATTGACTTCAATGGTGTTTGAATTCGGCATTCGATCACCCGAGCAATATCTCACTATTCAATGGAATAGTGAGATATTTGACCAACACTAGCGTTTACTACATCATGCATTCCATCACTAACTGTATCCAAGAAGATAGTATGTAACAACAAGGTGATTTTGCTAAGTTCTCTTGCTGTCATATATGTGGAAAAGTTTCAAATACTATTATTCCTAATAACAACCAAATAGGGCAAGAGCAAATATGCAGATATTTTGCAGATCATATTTGCCTTCTTTGTGTTCTAAGTATTTTTGTTTGTTTTATTGTCTAAATGAAAACTTTAAATAGTTAGGAGTTTGTTTTGGTAGTATTTTTTCATTGATTTCAAACTTGCAATGCAATGCACTATTTCTAATATTTTTCAAGTTATTTTGTTAAGTTGTTGTTTTTTTTTCCCCCAACCATAAGCATCAGCGATCATTCACAATGGATTGAATGTCTCTTCTTTTCTTTTGGACCAACTGTGAAGGGAGAGGAGGGTAATTCACATTCCTGTTATCTAACATATATAAGGGGAGTTTGGACAAGTATTTACCAGTAGAAAAAAAAAATGATAGAAAACCACATGTTGGGGACCCGAATGATGAGGATGAAGAGCCTCAATGGGGAATACTCTAGTTAGTAAATTTAAAATCTCCTATTTCAACTATGTTAATATTGCTGCTATTAGTAACCTCTATCCAATCAACATCACCTTTGGACAGAGCCACTTCATTTACATTATTTTGACCACAATGTTTCTTTATAATTACTTTTCAACAAAATCTATTTACTTAAAAAGGAATAAAATGTTTCACTAGTAAAAAAGACAATCATTTAATCAAGAAGAAAATGTTATATTCATTTAGTCTTTTCTCTGACAAATAACGACATTATAGGTTGTAAATAGTAATTCTTCTGTTTGTATTTTGGGAAATTTGATTCCTCCTGTTCTCTGTGTAAAAAGCAAAGGTGTTTTGTATTTGATGTTGTCTTTTTTTAATCCTGATCTGTCAAACGAGAAATCCATTTTTGCATATGTTGTTTCTCTAATAACTGTTTCTGTGTCTGAAAAACTTACACATTTTCTAGTTATTGATTGTCTTCTTTTTCCAAAGGTTTGAGAGCTAATTAAATGTAATTTAATTTCTCTAGGGATATATACAGTATGCATTTAGCATTCCTCTCTTTTCTTTTATGACTTGTATATTTTTTGGTCTCCAATCAAATCAGTTATTCACCTCTGTATCAATGTTATTATTTCCTGGTTTGATTATACCCAATAAGAATGCTTATGAGTGGCTGTCTTGGATTGGTAATATCGTCTAGGGGGGTTTTATTGCAGACCATTCATACTCTTTTGCTACTTATTGTAGTATGGCTTGCATACTTTTAATGGATGTTTAATGCAAGCTACCTGATGGACATGTTCTGTAATCCTCCTAGCCTTTACTTTGTTATTTGGTTGTTGTTCTGGCTTTCATTTGTACATTTTGTTACTCCTTATCTTTATTATCTCTACTTCACTCTAACTCTTACAAACCTGCTAAAAATATTGGTAAAGAATTTAATTCTGTTAGCCCAGCCTGTTTATTTCACACCACATCTTGTACCACATAATTCAAATGATCGGAACACTTTTATGCACAAGCCTGTTCCTTTATTAGTACTTTTTCATCCTTGGAAAAAATATTTTTATTCCTTTTATGTATACAAATTTTGTCTATTTTCTGTTATAAGGGTAATAACACATTTTGTTGATAGCTCATTGTGTCTTTGTGTGCCAAATGTTATGTTAATAGTGTTGACAATATTTACAATTAATTTAATTAATTCACAGACTTCCCACGATGGAAAAAAATGGGTATAACATGAATCTGTTTCACCATCAGTTTATTGTAAAGTAGATGTGTGCAGGCTTATAAGCATCAATAGAAAGACCTTGATACATTTTCAACAGGAGTTCCTAGTCGTAAACACTTGAGTAACAAATGCATCAAGGTCTCCCAATGGATGCCTGTAATCTTCTGTATGTTTCTTTTAGAATAAACCAGTGGTGAACAAAACAGTTTTTTTCCTCATATCTATTTGTGTAGATCAGAACCCAGCACAAGCTAAACTCAAGAAACAGTTTGTGGCAATGTGTGTGTGTCTCCAGGCTCCATAGTGTCAGCATAGCATTTGCTTTAAAAAATACAAAACATGTTTTATAAGAATATCTTAAAATCATGTGAGCTTACTTTATATTTTCACCCCTCAATTTACAACAGACACAAATATTGCAAAGGAAGAAACCTTTCTTGACAAAAAACTGTTTACTAGTATACCATTGGGAGAAATTATATTTCTAATAGTAGATGCTTTTCTATATATAATA
>NW_027318212.1:0-6962 GCF_032062135.1 Pyxicephalus adspersus | reverse complement strand
CATGCCAACTCAGTAGATTAAACAATTCTCTAAGATTTAACATTAGTTCAGTGACTATTTATGCCAGCTTTAAAGGGCATCGGTCATGCCAACTCTATTCTACATTCTGACTACATGCATAATAACCTTATAATGCATCCAGCTTAACAAGCAATAAAGCAACTGAAAGTGATTCATCAAACTTATCGTGATCTTATGGTGGCCATAATGGTTTATAAAGACATCTCCTCATTTGTTTAGATTAACTACTGGTCTGAGCATTTTAGGTGGTGATTTGTAGATGACCATATTTTTCATGCCACTTCCTGACTTGTTCATACATCTTTAGGGCAACTTATCTCAAGGCAAGAATCAGACAGGTTTTTCCAGCTGATGACTTCCGTGCCTGCCTGACATTAGCCAGGTGCAAAATAAATATAGGTTAGAACAAGTGGAAAATGATCATTTGGCTCCAATCATTCTCATGAATTATTGTTTGGCAGAGAGATATTAAGCTATGTACAAATGTCAGATGATTCTCACCCAAGATGAACAACTTGTCTTGGGCAAAAATCCTACATGTGTACAGCGGCCCCCAGATAATCATCAATCCACCGATTAAGAGCAATCACTGTGCATGTCAATGGAGGAGAACTGAATAGTGCTAAATGGCAAGAGTTCACAGAACAGATCCTGAATATTTTCACCATATGATTAGGTTAAATCATGTGATCAATTTACTTGAATTCTTGAAAGCAATGGCAGTTTTTTTTTTCCATGATCTTTTCTGTATTCTCATGCTTTGAATATACTTGTCTGTGGGATTATAAACATTTATTAGATCATTAGATCATTATAAGATTTATTACATTTAATATGATACCTAGAGGCAGATAATGTTTAAAACATCCAAATAAATGCAAAACTGCCATATGTGTCTTAGTTTTTGTTATCCGGGTAACCATGAATGCTGATAGGAGAGCTAAAAGGAAGTATTTTATGTATTCATAAAAAGAAAACCCCAAGCCTTTTATAGGTAACCCAAGCTCAAATATAGATGACCCACAAGTGAACTTTTAATTACTAACAGCAACACCTAATTATAAAAAAACAGGGAATTTATTTGTGGTTGTGTAATGTTTAAACACAGTCTCGTAGTGTCGCCTATACTAATATTTAAAATTTGCCGCGAGGAACGTGATATAATCTTTGCAGCAAAGTACTAGTTTCTGGCTTTGAATAAGGCGATACATTTGAAGTTTGCTTAATATTAAAATCATAGGTATTCGGTTACTCGATATAATCTTTTTTACATTTTTTAAAGTGTTGATCATTCCTGGGTATGTATGCATGTTTAGACTTTTCTAGTGCTGAAGATGGCAAAATTTTAAGATTTGTTCATGCAAGTTTAAAACCAGGCAATGGAAGTGATCATAACACTCTAATTGTATATATGCAACACTAACCACATTTGTTTTCTACAGATATTGTACACCTGACATTGTTTAGATTGTAGACGATGGAACCAGTGTTGCATGTTTATAAATTAGACAAAACTTTCATTTGTAAACTGAATTGTCAAATCAAATTGGCTGCTTGGTATTTCTCTGGCATCAGTAATAAATTATTTTTTTGTATACTGCATACTCAATTTTCCCTTAAACAATGCTACAATGATTCTTATGATAGAAGATATGTTACATGCAGGATGACAATCACCAGTAGCTGGAAATGTGTATTATTCAGTCGAGATCAAATGATGTCAGAGGAGGGGAAAGTTTTTCAGTAAACGGCGATGGAAAGGTAGTAAAGTTCCAAAACAATTAGTTTCTCTTAAGAGCAAAACAGATGTCAAAGAAATAACAACCTCAAGTGAAATATATTATTTATTTTGCAAAGTCCCAGTCCTCATGTTGTACAGAGAGGGCACAGAAAACTAAAGTTACTCAAAGGTACAATCAGCTGCTGCTTTTTAATAGGTTACATAACCACGGTCTACAACCACAGCCAGGTAGATCTTTTTATTGCTAACAGCAACATAATAAAATACCAGAAAAAAGGAATTCACTGACAAATGCAAAATGTTGGTCTGAATATAAGAAGTCCATGATCTAATAATTGATTTGTATCAATATTATTATTATTATTATTATTATTATTAATAATAATAATAATAATATTTATAAAAAACAGGATTTATTTATGACCAACATGTTACGCAGGGCTGTACATTAAAAAGGGATTGCAAATGAGAGACAGATACAGACAGTGACACAGGAAGATGAAAGGACCCCGCCCCGAAGAGCTTACAATCCAGGAGGTGGGAGTATCACACAATAGGGGGGGGGGTGTGGAATGGTGGAAGTAGTGAGGATTTTAAGGGACAAAAGAAGATGAGTAAGTTTGAAAAGATGGGTTTTGAGTGCTCTTTTAAATGAGCAGAAAATACAAGCAAGCCAAATAAGACATGGAAGACCATAACATTATTACTTTTAATATTTTTAATATTAATAAACAGTATTTAGATATTATATTTATAATAATTGGCATTGACCAAGTGACATGTAAAATGTAAGGTCAGGCTAATATATGAGCCCCCCTCCCCCATCATAAGTAGCACTGTTAAGGTTAAAATAATGTATGGAAAAGATAAATATACTTATCTTTTTCCCAGCTTCCTTTCTGCATGGGGTGATATCACAGTCCTTCCAGTGAGGTCCTTGGGAATTTTGGGCATCTTAAATCCTATAGAATGGTGCCCAGCCCAATGCATGGGAAAAAGAGAGCTTACAGATTCAGAGCACAAAGATTCCATGTGGTTTGGAGCATGTTTGCCTCACATAACATTTTCCTAACATCTTCATGCTTAACCTTCCATCAACCCCCAAACCTGTACATATTTACAACCACATCTTGGAGAGAGTAGATTTCAGGTGTTAAACCCGTATTATATTATTCTGTGGTCCAGAAGATCTACAGTGTTTGAAAATAAATGAAGAGTTATGTAACAGTAGGTAGTTTCGGTGACCAGTATGACAGACACCCAGAGTTAGTAAGGAACTATCTGTGCAGCATACCAGTGGATTGTAGGACATGCTGGGTCATTCATCTCTTTACAGTCTGGATGGTTGCAGATTACGCAGACCAAGCTAAACCTGTAAAAGAAGAAATGGGTTACTAGTCTTTGGTAATATACCACTCAATCTGTACTTTTGTGTAAGTTAGCGCAGCACTTAATGAGTAATAATATTGTGTTTACTATGAAACAAGGCAGATGATATATTATTTCCCATCATGACATTGCTGACACCTCTTCCTCCCCCTATTTCTCTTTCAGATGGCTTTGCATTTTCTCAAGAAGAAAATGGTGTTGTTTCTCAGTCTCAAATTGTCCGTTCTTATGACACAACAAAACAGAGGAGTGGGATAGAATAACAACAGCCTCGGCAACTGGTGGCAGCAGATAATAAGCTTTTGGACAATACGTCTACTGTTAACAGTTATTTGACTGGTTAAATTTGGTCACAGCAGCCAAATACTGGGAAACCTATTTCTGTGGCCTTCGCCAACAAATATCTTAATTTCATTTTTTTTCCACCAGCAGGACCTGCATGAGATTCCAATAAAACTATGCATTACAGGTCTGGCTGGGAGCTAAGATGTTAGTAGATACTTAAAGCAGGGACACAATGTGCCTGCAACTATAAAAAAACATGGTTTTCCTTCTTCTTCCTCCTGTATTCTGCTTCTGACTGTTTACATATCACAGTTAAATATCATTAATTCTGCATTAATGACTATTCTACCATGTAAAGAGAGGCCGGTGAATGGGTTATTCTACCTTTAGATGGCTTTTAGGGTCTATCAACAAAAATTGAGCAAAATCTGATTAGGGATTCGTACAAACTCTTCCCTCTCCAGCAATGGTGGCCTTACTTATGCCTATAGCCAGAGTTGCAGCACATGCTTGATTCTTTAATCCCAAAGTTTAGCAGGCACCAAATGAAAACAATGCTTAGCATTTACCTAAGTTAAAGCCAAGCTTGGTTGGTGGATTTTCTTGGTGGGCCTCCAAAGATTATAGGAAACTTGTAAGGGATGGTGTTTGTAGTTTGGGTAACTTAGAGAGCACTTGACTTATACATGCTTAGTTCCATTGCTTTTTTCCAAGCTCTGGTCTGAACAATTTAAGCCTATGTTTCTATAAAGAGGCAGAGGTACATTTAAAAGGACAAATTTATCTTGTTAAAAAAAAATGCTAGCCCCCATTACATACCTCTGCAACCCCTTCCTCCCCCAACATACACTCATCCAAGCTTATCTTGTTGGTCCATAGGACTTTCCTGTGCTTGCACACTACAGTGGCAGTACAAGAGGCTCCAGGTGTTAAAGAGGTAAGTATTGACCTGCATTGGGGTTATGGCACTGTTTATTGTATGGAGGGGGCTGGGGGAGGAGAACTAAGATTTTTGTAAGAAAGGTTAGCCTGTGCTCTCCCCCTTGACAGCAAAATCATAGGAAGGATTGTGTTCATTCTTATAACAAAGATACAGAAAGAACAATTAAATTGCTCTCATGTAAACATTTAGCATTTGACGACACAAAAAAAATCACCACAAAAAAGCATTAGTAAAAAAACAAGCATTACATTTCCAGTGCAACACAAATTCAGGCAGATCTGATTATTTTACCTGGACATGCATATGGCCCTGAAATACAGAAACAGCACCTAACCAAACGTACAAAGGACACATTGTTTACAAAGGAAACAAAATCTTGTATAAAGTAGGGACACCTAAAATGCCTGTCTATAAATGCAGCAGCCTCTAAATCCTTTCTTTTAAGTTTGAATGTTTGCCTGTTCTGAAAGGCAAAGCTCCCACATGTCCTCGTGGTGTCAGGACATATCAGAAAAGTTTCCAAGCCTGCTGTATGTAATGTATACCTGCAGAAGTTTTTTTTTTTAATATGCCACAGTCTCTGTAATTTAAAATAAAATCTCTGATAACGGAGGTTGAACATCCTTTAAGGCAAGTATGCACCTCTGATTTGTTCTAGGTAGATGCCATATTGAACTTTTGTCTAACTCCAAGCCGCTAGTCTTGTGTGTAACACCACACATTTTTTACTCACATCCCCAATAAACTTTTTATTAATTTGGAGGGATCTTTGGGGCTTCTAAACTTTGTGAAGTACTAAAACATGAAATGCTTTGTGAATGCTATGGGAAATACTATTACATAACTACATGGTGGGTGTCATGTCCATCCAGTAATTTTGCTGAATCTGTAGCTGTGCTGTTCTGAGTTGGGGAACTGCTTTGAGGATGGGATAAAAGTGGATGGGACTGCAACAGGGCAAAAAAGTCAACAAGAGCTTCCTACTTTTGAGCAAGGTCTTTTAATGCAGTCCTTATGTTCCTGCCTGCCAAGCAGCATGCTTAATTCCTTTTAGATTTTGTGTACAAGGGCAATGACAAATGGTTATGGGCTATTATGTGTCCTTGTAATTTGGGGTTTTGCTGGTCTGCATATTCTCCATCTTTAAAAAAAAAAAAATAAAAGTTTAATGATTCTTGAAGTGTTGTGCTTTCACGCTTGGGCCATCTCACACTTGAGTGTTACATTGCATTGTGATCCTTTTGCACATTACATGTGAATAATTAGTGCAACCTGTTCATTATAAATGGACTCCTGCACACCACAACAAAGCAAAAAAGTAATTAACTGTTTTTTAACAACACAACAATGTGCTCTGTAATGCACTTCGCCTCATCATGCATTGCACTGCAGTGTTGAGGTTCCATTCACAAAGAACAGCAACACAATGCACCACAAATAGAGCAGGAGCATTACAAGAACATGAAATGAATCAGCCATTTGTGAATAGGTCCTAAAAGTCCGGTTGATTCAGTTTTCCCTGTCAGATTTTATTTCTCAGGTATAATTAGGTCTTGTAAAGTTTACCTAAAAAATGTCTACATGTGAGTTTCCCATTTCCATTTTCACATGCTTTCTGTGCCATATTCTGTTGATAATTCTTTACATTCAGGTGTGTATGTTCTTTACTTGCTGGCTATCAGTATAATAAAAAAGTTTAATGCATACTATAAAAATTCTAAGATTAAATCAATATAAACTAAAAAAAAAGTACAGCAACTCTTACAGTGAAAACTGAAGTCCAAATCATTACTTTGGGCAAGAAATCTCTTCTGCTTCCATTGCTGCGCATTTCTTACATCGGCAGTATAGAGAGTGTGTTGGATCCAGTTAAGATGAGCAAATTAATTTTCAAGCACCATCGCTTAACCTATTGAGGGCATTTGTAAGAATACACTAATATTGTGAATGGGCAACGTGACAGTGGGCTTGATTTAAATAAAGGAGTTTAGGCTGTTCACTTGGGAATGTATCACGCTGTGGGAAGTATCACACTGAAAAAGATAATTTGCTTAGCTTAGAGAATGTGGTTAAGAACTCACTTTACAAAAAATAATTATAAATATAGTCAGCAGAGCTTCACCTTATTTACTAAGCTGGGTGAATTATGCTGTGCAGGGTGATCCTTCACTTTGCTAAGTGATCAGTCTACTTGTTTTAGTAAATTAACCCCAGTGTCTCTTTTGAGCACTTCTTGTATGCTTTGGTTTGCAAAGATAAAAAAACAGACCAAGAAACCCTTGGAAATGGTTTTGGTAGCTGGATAATTGCCTGTGTATAGAGCCACAGTCATTGTGTGATTTTACTAAGCAGGGAGGAATATATGTATAGCTGATGTGTAAATATAGTGGGCTCTGTACATAAAGTATATAATTGCTATCTTTACATATCATTTTTTTTAAATAATCATAGGTTTGCCTATAGTAAGCTGACCCATGATGGTGGTTACTATCTACAGAATGCTAATATACAAGACCTGGCTGCTTGCAGTAATTACATTGTGATGAGGATCAGTTTATTGACTCCATGCCTCAGTGCATGTGT
>NW_027318211.1:0-6968 GCF_032062135.1 Pyxicephalus adspersus | reverse complement strand
TTTATTTACTTTTTTTGAATTTTAGTCAAACCTTTGTTTGCTAATATGTTGTCCCTAACCTGTTTTTTTTTTTTTTTTTTTTTTTTTTTTTTTTTTTAAGAGGTTTTATTCTCCCCCCCCGGCTGTTTTGGTTGGTTACTGAAGAGTTGAGTTACAATACTAGGGGCTGCCACTCACCTACAATTTCTTCTCACCTTCTCAAATTCTGTGTTGAAAACTGTTATTTTATAGCATATCTTTATTATCGGTGTATTTACTTTTTTTGAATTTTAGTCAAACCTTTGTTTGCTAATATGTTGTCCCTAACCTGTTTTTTTTTTTTTTTTTTTTTTCCACCTGGCACTTTCAGCACCCCCCCGGCTGTTTTGGTTGGTTACTGAAGAGTTGAGTTACAATACTGGGGCTGCCACTCACCTACAATTTCTTCTCACCTTCTCAAATTCTGTGTTGAAAACTGTTATTTTATAGCATATCTTTATTATCGGTTTATTTACTTTTTTTGAATTTTAGTCAAACCTTTGTTTGCTAATATGTTGTCCCTAACCTGTTTTTTTTTTTTTTTTTTTTTTTTTTTTTTTTTGCATAGAGGACAGAAAGATCTAATATTTTATGTAAACAAAATAAAACTGCACATAAATGGGTAAAGGTGGTTACATTTCGCTGACTTTAGACAACAACTTAAGTTTGCTTTTTTTTATCTAAATCAAAACTGAAGATTGAAAATTTTAGTTGGACTATTTAAGGTTCAGTAAAATGATTCCCAGCAGCTGGGGGGTTTACTGGGATATCATACATTAAATGCCAGCTTTGTGTACATTAATGAAAAGAATGAGAACAGACAGGTAAGTTTCTTTTATTGCTCAAGGGACATTGCCTATCCCTCTTTTAACCAATTAAACAAAGCTAAATTATCCTTGGAAGTACAAAAGGTGAGAATAATATAGGAAGTATATCACTAGGCCAATAATATTGAACGTGACTAGGATACGCCTGTAAATGTTGACATTCTGGCAATGTAGTAATTATATAGTTTTAGAAGTGCTAATTGTTGTTGTAAATGACTTCCCTTCGTGAGGCAGAACCAGTCTGCACTTGAACATGTGTATCAGGAATTGGAGCTCATCCAGTTCTAGCCGAGGTTTGTCACAAGCCCATGTAATGGTTTCATATAGGAGCTTTCCAGGACCACAAAAACATTGTTACCTGTTATGATCTGTGGATTGTACAATATGCAGTTTACAGTCAGAACAATGAAAGATAGCAATGTGTTTGGAACTAATGATTAACATTAGACAAATACACCACTGTAATGGCCATGTACTTCCATTTGCTTTGTATTTTGTACAGAATTTCGATGCAGACATCAGCAGTGTGGGCATTGATGGTTGCTGGCAGGCGGACAGTCAGCGTATTCTCAACGAGGTGATGGTGGAGCACTTTTTTAGGCAAGGCATGTTGGACGTGGCTGAGGAACTATGTCAGGTAGGTTCCCCAAACACTTCTTCCCTATCCCTAATGTGTGTATGAATTTGAAGGTGTCCAGAGGAAGAAGTATATCTATGGAGCTTCAGAAAAGCAAATTCTACTGTTCATGCTGTACAAAGACTTTATAGGGCACATACATGGGCAATTTTTCCCTACCTCTGACTGTACATGAAACCGTATGAAGCCATTCGGTTATTTCAATGATTTCAGTTGTTTGTTAATCAAGCTACCACCTATCACCTATTTTAGTCATCAAAGAAAGAAGCCTGGGTATGTAAATTGTAGCAATGTATTAAATAAAAATTCTAGTGTTCATAAAGCTACAGTTTCAACATATCAAGGTGGCATTGGTTCCCTCCCCGTTACCTAATAAGGAGGGGGGGGGGGTTGTTTTTGGGTTCTACAAGTTGGGCATTTTAATAATATTATTATTACACAGTATTTATATAACACTGACCTTTTATGCAGCACTTGACAAAGTCCATTGTCCTATCACTAATTTTAGCAAAAACATATTTTCATCATGTTTTAGTTTGCCAGTTTTGACTTTTCTCTATTTCAGGAAGCTGGTCTCTCCATAGACGCAAGCCAAAAAGAACCGTTTGTGGAACTTAACCGAATATTGGAAGCATTAAAAGTTCGAGTTCTCCGACCAGCATTGGAGTGGGTATTTCATAATCATGATGTATAGAGTTTATTGCTTGTTGGTCTTTTCTCATCCAGTTTAATATTAAATCTAGAGATTTTGGTAAGATGGCATGACCTGTGATGGTCCATATGTGAAAAGATAGAAAAGAACAGAATATTCCAGTATAATGATTCCAGTAAAGGAAAACGAATAGGATGACTATTGAAAACTGTGTTGGAAGTGGAGTTTGCCTTACATTTCTTCTTTATTTCTTTCTTAGGTGGGCCGTGTCAAACAGGGAAATGCTGATGGCACAGAACAGCTCTCTGGAGTTCAAGCTGCACAGGTTATACTTTATTAGTTTATTGATGGGTGGAGCGGCCAACCAAAGGGAGGCCCTGCAGTATGCCAAAAACTTCCAGCCTTTTGCTTTAAATCACCAGAAAGGTAACATTGTCATTTTAAACTGTTTTCCTTCTTTATATGTAATGCTTAGGAGTAGGAATTGTCAACCCTTCGGAGTGTATTTAAATAGGAAGTACACTTCTAGTGCCAAACTACAGCCACCACAGTGTTTCCACTAAATCTTCTTTGTGCTGGCTTCTACTAAACATTCACAAGAATCAACTGTGGGATGGAACCATTTTTGTTCTAGCATTATCCAGTTTTCAGCATCTAGTGCCTGGACTGTGATTCTGGCTCAAAGACAGTGTCTTTGTTTAAATATGTCTCGCAGAGATCTGCCCCTGCTGAAGCCTTTTTTTTACCTTTCAACTAGCTGTCATGTTACAATATTGGAAACGTTGTTATTGATTAAAAGTTTTTTCTTTAAAAAAAAAAAAAAAAAAAATTATATATATTTATATATACCCAGTTGCTGTATATTATGGCATGTCAGGAATTTATGTAGTAAAGATTCTGACGTATAAACATTAATAAGTTACATAATAGAATTATTAGCTGTATCTTTAATAATCCTGTTCCTCTGTTTTGTAGACATTCAGGTACTTATGGGAAGCCTGGTATACCTCCGGCAGGGTATAGAGAACTCGCCTTATGTTCATCTGTTAGATGCCAACCAGTGGGCAGACATCTGTGACATCTTTACTCGGGATGCCTGCGCCCTGCTGGGTCTCTCTGTAGAATCTCCTCTCAGTGTTAGGTAAATATCTTTTATCCTTACTGAGAGATGCATCTGTCTGTCATTTGCAACCCCTATTTAATGTACAGTGCTGCATATTATGTTATTATTATAATTAAACAGGATTTATATAGCGCCAACATATTACGCAGCGCTGTTGGCGCTAAATAAATACTGTTTAATAATAATAGAAGGGGTTTTAGTTTTAACCTCCCTGGTGGCATTTCTGAGAGTGGCTTGGGGTTCATCTTCAGTACCAATTGCAGTGGAATTGTAAAGGAGCTTACCTGGTCCCCACCCCCCATTTTGGTGTCCGATCTGCATCTCTTTCCCCTAGGAGGAAAAATGTTCCTTCTGCGCATGTCAAACTATGACAAAGGAGGAAAACAAAGCACGCGTGAATGAGTACAGCAAACTTAGTTTAATCCTTATCCCATATTATACTTCTCCCAATGTAGAGTAAGTAAAATTGGATCGCATTGGTTTTTCATAAACATATATAACAAAAGTGTCTGATCTGTAGATAAAGTGCCAAGGTGGGTGAAGAATGTGTTGTTCGGTTATATCCTAGGTTTTACCACAATTGTGGTTTACAAATATTTTCCATGTTAAGGAGAGTGATAGGTGCTAGACCTATTGTACACAAATGTAAGTCCTCCTCCAAAATCAATGGAACACCCGGATTTTACCTGGAGTGTTCCTTTTTCATCTCCTACCTGACTGCTTCCAACATTGAGCCCGATTCATTAAAGCTCTCCAAGGCTGGAGAGGATACACTTTCATCAGTGAAGCTGGGGGATGCAGAAAACCTGAAATGGATCTGGTCCAGGATTGAAAACATTTAATAAATGACTTTTTAGAAATCGATTACAGGTTTGCTGGATAACCCTTCTTCACTCATGAAAGTTTATCATCTCCAGCCTTGTGGAGCTTTAATAAATCAGGCCCATTAAATTTCCCCATTCCCCTCAATTCCAGCACTTGCAGTCATCTGCCAACAACTTGAGATGCATGGAAAAAAGCCCAGCAGCCACAACAGGTACCGTTATCACCATTACAAAAGAACAATTTAGACCTGCGTTGGGCCTCCTAAACCTTACTTATGTTCAAAATATGCTTCCTGACTGACCTATTCCTAGGTTTTATTTGTTTAGGTTTTTGTTTGGGCATTCCTAGACCAGAATAGTCTGTATTTGCAGAATATCTTTCACGGCGGATACAAGAGGACAGGAACACTACAGGTTAGTATTGGTAGAGTACATGCAATGCAGTTGTTGGATCACTTGATTTGTGCGTCCTTTTCCAGATTTGCCTAATGCTAAAGCTCAGGTGGTAAGTACACAGGGAAAACGGACAACATGGAGGAAATGCAGAATGTAGTAATGTGTTAAAGCATTTTTCTTGATCGTTTAACATGGGGTGGGGGGCCTGAAATAACTTTCAGGTCTTCATGGAACCTCTACTATAATTACTATAGCCGCAGCACAGCAGTGTGGTGATGGTCAGGAAGACGTACACCTTTATAGAGCCAAAAACAGATCAATGGTGTCAGTTAAAATAACCTGAGAAGCACAAATTTTTAAATGCTCAAGGAACCACTAGAGGAGAACCATGAAACACTGGTTTAGAAAACCTGTGTCCAAGGCTGAGAAAAAACTCATGTCATTCCTGATATATTACAAGTTGCATTCAGATAAAATTTATAACTGATGATTGGGTTATGGCATTCTCCATTTTCAAAGTGGTAATGCTTTCTAGTGTTCTTGCTTACCACTGAATACTTGCAGGCACCCCTTATGACATTCTTGGCCTAAATACCTAAAAAGAGGAGTTGGATAATACTCATGACTCTTTTGCGGTTGCTGCTGCGGTTTATTCTTTAAGGTGCAATACCCCTGACACTGCTGGTTTGGAGTATTCATCACTATTGCGGTAACTGTACCCTAAAGGTCTGCAGTATCCTTTCAGTCAAGATACAAATTTTATTGTAATGTTGCCTTCCTCTGTGCACTTCCATTTGGGTCCTCATTTTTATGATGCCATGACTGTTAAGGGAGAACCTATTTGCCTACAAAGAGACAGTGGAACATAGAGCATTTTTTTGCTAACATTGGTAGTGCATTAACATATTTAAGAGGATAAGTCATCTGGAATATACAGTCCACTTTGGGTCACAAGTTCACAAAAAGGACATTGTAAAATTGGAGAGAGTGCAGAGAAGGGCCACTAAACTAATAAAAGGAATGGAGGAACTCCGCTATGAGGAGAGATTAGCTGAACTGAATCTATTCTCCCTTGAGAAGAGACGTATAAGGGGGGAACTGACATGGAAGAGTATTACATTACTCTGCCAGTCACTACAGCACAGACACTCGACAATGGTAATTAGATAATTTCCCACGGTACACCTAAAGATCTCTCATGGCACACTAGTGTGCCGCAGCACAGTGGTTGAAAATCACTGGTCTAAGGACAATTTTGAGAGAAGCCAATTAACCTAACTGCATGTTTTTGTAATGTGGGAGGAAACCCACGCAAACCCCATGCAGATATTGCCCTGACTGAGATTTGAACCTGGACCTAGCACTGCAGAGTGCTAATCACTGAGCCACCATGCTGCCCCTTAATCATCTCCAACACACATCTCTAAGAGATCAGCAGAACAAGGTCTTTCAAAACTTCACCTAGATAAAGGAGAGAGTCCAATATGACTCCATTTCCACTACAATCTCAATATGAATCCTGGCGGTGCCAGGTCTTTTCCTTCATGTATATTGGGATAGGAATCACATGGTGCGGAAAACATGATCGATGACAATGTTATATTCTCAGGGACTTGTTCAGAGCAGCAGCAGAATGTATTCTGTTATCATTTACAAGGTGATATAGAAGAATACAGATTTATATGCAAGACTTTATGATAGAACATATTTATAGGATTCTGAAGAAACATTGGCTCATCCATTCTTTCAGCTGGCTTCCGGTTTCTTTACCTGCTGCTCTTGCTTCAGATTGCTGGCATGGTCTTGCCAAATGCCTGTGAGAAAGAGAATACAGGAAATTAATTATAAGAGCTGTATTTTTTAAATTAAGCAATACATATGAGGAATCGGGGGTAAATATTGTCATATTTCAGTCAGGGTGGAACCTCTGAAACTAGCTTAGTCCTTTATGTATATATCGTGTCATATTCATTCACCGGACATAACCCCAATTAAATACCAGGCAAAGCTGTTGTACCAGGAGAGGGAAGCTATGGAGAAAGGAGGTGGTTAGTACAACATACATCAGACTGACCACAGAAAAGGGCATTGGGTGTGATTGGCTGGACACAAGTCTAGGAGAAACCTGCTAAAAAAGGTTAAGTGTAGGTCAGAAGGTCAACTGCAGGTCAAATGAATATGTCAGGGTATTATTATAATTATTATTATTATACAGGATTTATATAGCGCCAACATATTACACAGTGCCATATAATAAATAGGGGTTGCAAATGACAATCAGATACAGACAGTGACAAGGGAAGAGGAGACCCTGCCCTTAAGAGCTTACAATCTAAAATATTCCAAATGATGTTCGGTATCTTGTGCTGCAGACAAGGTCAGTAAAACCCCACATCCCTCACCGCCCACAGAAGGGGGCCTGTCACCTACACTGAGGTTACCATACCCCACCAGCGGAAGAGGTTCCATCATCTGCACTGCAGACACCACC
>NW_027318210.1:3689-6975 GCF_032062135.1 Pyxicephalus adspersus | reverse complement strand
TGCCTATCATAAAAATCTATTCATGGTATTATTTATATATGTATGTTACTTGTTATGGTAGCCCAGCATTTCCTATACTTAATTGTGGCTGACTAGAAGACAAAGATTGCAGAATTGAAAATCCCTTTCAACTTTCATTCAAAATCAGTGGGGACAAGCATTTAGCTAAATATCTGGGATGAGAAAGAACATTCTTTGTCTTTGTATATAAAATATATTTATCAGTTCCCTTCAATTCTCCTTTTTTCTTTATACTTGAAAATGTTTGTGCTTGCTTCTACTGTGTTTGTGACCATTTTACATTTTTTTTGTAGGTTTTGGATTAAATACAGTTAGTGCAATTTATGGAGAAACAATCAATATACCTTGTGGTCAAGAGATAACACAAGACCTTCTGTTTGGAAAATGGAAATATGTAAGTATATAGTTTTATATATAAGAGGGGTCAACAGAGGGGAGATAAAGTTTTAAAACATTGTTTTTTATTTGTTTTGATGTTATTAGGCATGTAAAGGCCTACAGGAAAATCGTATTTGTTTAAGTGTTATTTAAGTGTTATTGGGCAGATCTTATGTAAAATTTTGTATGCTATACCACTGTGTTAAAATTCAAAGTTAATTTCTTTGGGCACATGGTATATACAATCAGTAATCTCCAGGACTTTACTAGATCCTTAAAACGACTTTAGTAGATGCCGTTTAACAGAAACTGTGATAATGCTAATATGTGCCCCATACCGAGAAGTACTAGGCTTTACAGGGGTTACTATAGTATATTGAGGGAAAAAATGATGTAGAGTGGAGCATTGGAAAGATTTTTGAAGGAAAGTGTGTCCAGTGGTCTTAATAATCCCCCTCTTTTCAATTTACCAGTCCCGTAAATAAGAATTGTTACATACCTTTTTTAATTTAAAACAGCACTAATATGGAAATTCACGTCTATTGTTTCCTGAAACTAGCAGTAGTTGTAGATTTTATCTGGAGCGCCTTGAGCAGGTTCAACCTGGTCTGACAGTAAGACAAGAATCTTGTTGCTGCTGTTTATCAGTGGTGGAATGAAGTTTTCCTGGAAGAAACCATAAGAGATAGATATTGCACACATTATCATTATTATAGAAATTTGCTTGACAACATCGACTATTGCTGAAATATTCATCGACTATTGCTGAAAAATTCATCGACTATTGCTGAAATATTCCCATTTATCCATTTTAAGCTTTGTCAGCATGAATAGCACAACCTACATAATGAAATATATATTTTTTAACAAACATCTTTATTCCATGCTTGGATGGGTATAATATACCTAGTGACTTTGTTCTCTTATTGTTAAAAGAGGAGAGATGTGAAAGCTATGTAACTTTTGTAATACATCTTAAAATGATATATTTGCATTTAGGAAAAGCCAGACGGAACTGCAGTTTTTGTAGCTTCACGGTCTGCTGTGAAAAAATCATTCAATTATGATGATGTACCGGAGTACAATGGACGCCTGAACCTGTCCGAGAACTACACTTTGTCTATTTCTAATGCAAGGATTAGTGATGAAAAGAGATTTGTATGCATGCTCATAACAGCAGACAATGTTTTCGAAGAGCCTACAGTAATCAAAGTATTCAGTAAGTACCCTCTGCTATTACACTAAATGCATTAATAATTTATCCTCAGCATTTCTCACATGGGTTCATTAAAAAGCAATCATTTGGTTCTTTAACATCACTCCCTAGCAAATGGCGCAAAAGATTAAAATAACTCTGTGGTTCGTAAGGAAGGCACTTTTCAAATTTCTGCCTTACACATGGGTAACGATGGTATGAAAGCAGCAGTGAGCTACTCGGGATAAGAGGATCAGGATCAGTCCTTGGCTCCATAAAATAAAAGCCATTGTAACAATATGTTTCTCAGCATAGCCCCTTGTTGTCAAATATAGGTTTCTTAAGATATACAATATAGGGCATTTACCTGTAACAATGCTCAGTAATTCAAGGTTGTCCATTCTCTGTTGGAATTCATATCTTTATAATGTGAATTATGTGAGCTATATAATATATGTTCATAATGGAATTCATTCATAGATTGTAGATTTACAGTAGGAACAAAGCCAGTGCTCTTTTTCAAGAAACCTATAAATGTCCCCTTTTCAGTACAATTCTCAAAAAACATTATAAAAGCAGTCTGCTTCCATGAGATGTTTTAAGACTTTTCTGAAAATCACAGCCCCCCAACATTCACATATTGTAGTTACAGAAAAAACAGTAAATTCATAAATTGATTAATGAATTGTTCTCCAGCAGACGCTAAAGTTTGTACGCTTACTTAGTTTGTTTTTATTACAATACTCTAAAACCAACAAGATAGGGTTGAGGTATCTGTGTGATGGGTTTGTCTGCTTCCTGAAACTATTGTACATTAATTTCTCTCTTTATTTTAACCTTTTGCATAATTAAAAACTTACAGAATTACAAACAAAATGTGCTATAACAAGTACTAAGCGAGAGTCAATTCTTGTTTTTTAAAGTAAATGTATTTTTGCTAGTGACATTTTGTGAGAACCTTTATATAACTTTGCATTCTTTAGTTGTCTAATACATCAATGCAAATTTAAATCTGCAAACGTTGATTTAATGTCCAGTTAAATAGGCCCTTCTACTACATAGTTTTACGCAACACTAAACAACATTGAACGACCAGAACAAAATAAATGTGTCCAACATTAGTCAACATCGCTTGGTGAGGGTCGTTTTGCAGTGAACTACATTCGGTTGCAGATTTGAAGCACCATTAGCATCCATAATATTTCCTTGTTTAAATATTCAAAGTATCCATGATTTGGCTAAACAAAAATTGCCCCAGGCAGGTGGAAGGTCAGTAAGTAATATTAATTGTAAATTAACTTGGAAAGCAAATGTAATGTTTAGTGTTATGTTTTTGATAGTTTAGCAGGAGCAACTGGAGAGCAGTTCATATTTCAGAAACTTTAAACTTTGATTGTTCTGTATGTGAGGAATTACCTTTGTTCCAATACAATGGATATGCAAAAAGGTTTATTGATTACTAATAGAAGGGTGTACTGAGGTTCTGCAGTAGGACTACTGACTTGAGTGTGCCTGTACGGCTGACTACACTGATAAAATATGTGTGTATCTTTTCCTATAAACACTCCCCTAATGACAAGCTTCTGTGCTTCAGTGCTTTTCACTTCTACAGTTGAATTATGGTTCTTCCTCCTTTACTCAAAGGCTCGAGACAGTTGCAGAACTTGTATTTCAGAAGGTCTGCAATGGTAG
>NW_027318210.1:0-934 GCF_032062135.1 Pyxicephalus adspersus | reverse complement strand
AAGTATTTGGGCATTACAAGTTTACAGTGGTGCATGATTACAAAACTTATAACCGCTCACATTTTAACAACTCTCCTAAAATGAACTTCTAAAGATGTAATGAGTGCATGGATATTCTAGTAGTCTATGAATACATTACCATAGGAATGTATTTTTTTTTTTTTTTTTACACTTTACTTTTGCTCGATTGTGAAAGATATGCATGTTTTCACAAAAAGGAAGTGTTAAAAAAAATAAATCCCTGCTCTGCTGAAGAGCTCAGATTTTTTTCAGCTGACAGAGAACTCATTTGTTTGAAGATCAATGTTTTGCAAATGTAGGAATAATCGTCCATATCTTAGGGTTTTGTTCTTGCAGTCTGCAGATGAGTTGTCTGCTCAGATAATGTTACCAATATTATAATGAAAAACAGCTCTGTAGAGGGAAATGAATACTGGTAGAATTTCCTGTATTTCTTTGCCGCATATACATTAATTTGATTGTACAAACATTAGCATCGACTTTAGTGGAGGACAGAAGCATTCTGTAGGCAAAGGAGATCAATCTGCCATTCTGTCAATGACTGCGAGCTTTGTAATGATTTGCATATGAGTCCAGACTTGATAGGTAAAACTGAATAGAAAGATTGCCTACCTGATCATTGTTTGTCAGAAAGTAATGTAATGTTAAAAGGTCACCTAAACTGCATGATGATTCAGCTCACCACATCAGATCAAGGACAGCCATGGTTAGTTACATCATTCCAAAAAATATGCATCAATTTTTAAATAATTATATGGACCTAAGATGTTCGATAGACCACTGCCTGGTGAACTGCTTCACCTCACAGATCCTGAGAGTGCTTAACCAGTAGATGGACGTAGGGCTGGGTATTAAAAATACCTTAACACAAAGGTGTGTGTAGTATGTCTAGTCCTTCTTCCATCACTCTCCA
>NW_027318209.1:0-6975 GCF_032062135.1 Pyxicephalus adspersus | reverse complement strand
AAAAAAAAGTCTGAGTTTCACAAAAAACATCTGTTACAGATGACAAGCCAGAGAAGGAGGGAGAAGAAAAAGGAGATTCTGGTGTGGAGACTCAAAATAGTGATGGAAACCCTGAGGAGGACCCCTTGGGACCGAATATTTATTATGACCGGTCTAAGTCCTTCTTTGATAACATCTCCTCAGAGATGAAATCCAGGTAGGGTTTAAAGTGCTGCCTTTGGGCTTAAATAAAAACAAAAAACTGTTAGTAGCCACCCTCAGTTTCTTTTGTATGCAGTTGTTAGAAAAATGGATCTCGGTTCCCTAATGACAATAAAGGAGCTGTTGGTTGGCTTGACAGATTCTTAGCCTTATTCTTATCCTTGGACCTACCTGTAAACAAGCTCTTCTCACAAACTAGTCCTTCACTTGAGAATTGGATAAATCTTTTCACTGAGCAATAAAGAACAGTGGTATAAATCAGCTTACATAACATAAGGAGCTCCCCTACATCTATCATAACCCAAACAAGTCCCATATGTCATTAGGGTGCCTTAGTGGCAATAATGCTGAGCAGGGTTTTATTCTTTATTGCTTCATATGTAGTTTTCTTGCTGCTTTTTGGTAGCAGATGATTAACACTCATCTGTGCAGCAGGATGACATCTGATGTACAGGAATAAGATTTAATTTAAGTAAACAAAGGGTTTGTTGCAGGGTTTCTTGGAAGCAAAAGTTAATTAACTAATGGAGTGTGATGCATTGTTTTCAGAAGAACTACATGGGCAGAGGAGAAAAAACTGAACACAGAAACCTTTGGGGTGTCTGGAAGGTTCCGTCGAGGTCGCAGCTTCCGAGGTGGCTTCAGAGGAGGTAGGGGTGGTGCAGTTCCTCGAAGAACCCAGACAGCGCAGAGGGCCGGCACTGGGAGAGTGTGAAGACCTCTGCCGCCACAATGGACAGAAAAATGGGGTTCTTGTGTCCCTAGACTGACCTGTCTTCCATACGTTTTCTTCCTTGATGCATTGTAGCAGTCCTGTAACCCTGCGCCAGGCAGGCTTAATTCTGCCCTTGCTTTTCATCCATGTAACATTGTATAAGCCACAGATCAGACTTGACACAAGAGCTTGTGCATTTAGGAGGAATGATCAATGCTGAGATTATGGGGGTAGTATGTGGCACTTTAGTTTAAGGTGAGCAATTATGTTTTGTGCCCCAAGTGAAAAAAGGAATCTCCTTAAGATTACTTTTTAACTTTCAGTTTTGTTTTGGCAGCTTGCATTCCCTTTCCTAGTGAGGGGAATTTTAATGCCCTATTGGTCTGCACTCAGATGAGTGATATGCTCACCATGTAAACACTACTTTTTTTTTGGTGGGGAGCCATCCATGCTTTTGACATGAAGAAATTGTAAATTGTACCAAAGTGTTAAGGGTGGCGGGCACTTCCCCCCTTTTTTGTTTTTTTTTTCTTTCAAAGCACTTAGTATTGAGGTTACAGTGCAGTCAGGTAAAGTGTCCTGTATGCATTAAGATCACTTTCATTTTAAAAGGGATCTGGCAGGGGAATAGTATGGAAACTACTGTTGTGGACTTGTTGAAGGTGCTTGCATATAGTGTATTCATGTGTACATGTTAGTGATGGCACCTTCAAAAATTTACAATGGCAGCTTCCATGTTTTGACCCTGACGGTTTTCTTAAACTGCCATAAGTTGTGTAAATGTGGAGCAGTCACATACACAGTTCAGGCAAGTGTAACGCTAAAGCAGATTAGCAAACATGGCTGCCAGGCTGTGCCCATGTGACTCAGTCATTTGAATTCCAAAAGAAGTCTGTGGCTTTCCTAGCTAGAGCATGCCTATGTTCTCTAGAGTCAGATGCCACAATGTTACTTAATGCATGAGATGGGTCTGCTTCTTTTGTCTTTGTTTTTGAATTATGCATTACCTAATATTGTCAAGTTTTCTCTGTCAATGAAAATTTTTAAGTTATAAGCTTCTGAAAAGTTTAAGTTAAAAATTGTCTTTATTTTTGTAGAATCCTGGTGCTGAGAACCAGTAGCTCATGGGGATGTGATCTCAATTGTAATCTACAAATAAAAAGACTACCATTTAAGTTGTGCTTTTCATTACGAGAATAAAGAATAAATGTGTTTCTAAAACAGCAGTGAATCAAACATGCATTTAAAAGACTCAAGGCAAACATTGAGCTGTCTGTGACACGAACAGCCAATGTATCCACCTGCTTATAGGTGAGTGAAGCCTTGTGTCACATGACCAGGGATTCATGGTTTTTAATACCAAATATACAAAAAGCACTAAAGACCTCAAAATAGTTGATGAAAACAGCCCCTGTGGTAGGACACCTGGTGATTTGCTATTTAGGAATTGGGGTTTGCATCCCTCTTGGACTGTTTGTATAAACATTCCTTTCCCACATTTTTATTGCTGTCCTGTGTCATTAATGGAGACATTTAAATAGTTTCTAGTACTAAGTAAAGCAAAAATATTCTTTAACATATGCAGGAAAGCCATTGTCTGTACAGTTGCATGACTTTTTCCCTAAGCAATGTTGTCCTAAATATACCTTACCCTATTTCAAAGTACAATAGTTGTGGTAGCAGCCGTATTGTACAGTAAAGTTTATCCTGTTGGAGTGTAAAGTTAGTAGTTTGAAAAAATAATTTGTAGGCCAGTATACTTTTACTAGGGTATATCCAATACTTTGTACCTTCACACACCTCCACAGCATTACAGGTTTACCTAGAAAAGATGCTTTTCATTTATTGCTTTCAGGAAACATAAAGCACTTTTACAATGAGGTGTTTCTGTATTCAAAAATTTGACCCTGGCTATAGCTCATATTGAAAAATGGCATACATGTGTGTATCCCAGGAAGATGGTGTCTGATAGAAAACCTAAAACAGTCAGCTTGGAAAATAGAAAATGCACAAGAGAAACAGATGAGCAGAATTAGAGGAAGGAATGATCCTGAACTATATGGGGTGATAGGCACCCTTAGAGGCAAACTACAGTTTTCTGCTAAGTCGGGACCATCAAACTGCACTGCTGGTAACCACATTTGCCCATCTTTTTGGTTCTAAAGTTACTTGTCACTTTTAATATTCTACCACATCTGCATGTGAAAACTGATTCTAATTGCTCACAATTGCATAAATCTATGACAGAACACTGTGGGTCTGAAGGAGATGGGATTTATATACTGTTTATGCAATTACCTACTAAACAGAAGGAAGCAAGGTTACAGAAGGCTAAAGAGAAACCGTTGTGAACTTTGGAAGAAAGTAATAATTTAGGGATTCATCATTAATCTGAGATGGCCAGGAAGTTGATGCTGAAACTTTTGTCTGGGTATTTTCCAAGTAAATGTATTCAGTAATTTTTTAGGATAATAACACATCTTTCCACATCTTTAATAAGGGTATCTGATTAGAAACTCAAAAAATGGTCCGTGATAAGGATTAATCCCGCAAAGCAGATCTGTCAATTGCTATAAGATAGAATCTGTTGAAGAATGGGGAAGTCTATTCCTAAAAGCTATCCAAAAATGCAGTGGGGGGTTTACTAACGTTCTAAGTGAATTTGTTTTTACTCCTACTTAGTCTAAAACTTACAACTGTACAATTTAATTTGTGGGTGTAAATTTTACAATGTCAGACTTTATATTTGTATACAGTAATACTTTTGTGTCATAGCTGTGATGTCAGCAAAACTGATTAATAAACTCCTACCAAGATTAGTGATTCCATCATTTTGGACAGGGTGTGTTTTATGTAAGAATTTCAGTGTTAGCATTACAAATTTACTCAAGAAATATGGAGTGGTAATGTTTGGACATCTATATTGTTCATATTTATCTTAGTAGTCAATGTTGTTCCCATCATCTGGATAGTTACATATTTTCACCTGTATATAAAACCCCCTTGCAGAAATGTCTTTCATTATCAATTATTAGGAATGTTTCACAGTGGAGCCGTATGAAAAATTTTCATATTAAAAATTAGAATTTGTTTGTAGTCTCCTTAGGAAGAATGACTCTCATTGTCTTTTACTGTCTTTTGGCAGCAGTGCAGAGTATACATTACAGTGGGGAACTTCTTTCAAATGTTAAACTGCTTCAGAGCTGCTTTTAGGGGTTTTCCTAATAATTGATGTATTTTATCCTAAACATTGGCTGGAGCTATAAAAACCAGCAATGGTAGTTATATCATTTCTCATTATTAGGTCTTCTTTAAAACCTAATTTAAGAAATGTTCCATCACTAACAGCTCTGCTCAATTACCTAAATCTAGATCACATGGTTTAAATTACCAGAAGTATTTTCAATTTATCTATGTCTGGCAAACTTACTGTAAGGCAAAGTACACAGGCAGATTCTAAAAAAAACCTTTAGATCTGAAGTAAAATCTACTCCTACCCAACTAGATTCTCTGTGCTCTATTGGTCATGGGTAGATCAGATTTTACATTGTTCAGATCATTTTCTCATCAGTTACATTTAAAGTTGGCTTTGAAAGAAGAGGTTTGTTTTTTTCCCTACTAGGCAGGAAATCATATACTGGTAATATGCCTGTGCCAACACCTTAAAATATGTATAGGCCAAAAAACTGCCTCTACTTCCTGTCCCATGAATAAAGTAAAAATTACCGTAATATCAACGTAAAAGGAAATTCATTTGTCATATCCATAGGTTACCTTACTGGAAAATGTTTGCCCTTGTGAAATCATAATTGACTTTTTTTTCTTACTTTCGTTGCTGTTGTCATCAAAACAAATAGTAATTTCCCAAACAGAAAGACAGGTGCAAGTTCAGACTATCCCAAATGAAAGAAACCATTTTCACGTGAGATTAACTTTAAACAACAGAAACTAGGATTATAGGAAAGTAAAAATTTACCATTCCCCCATTGAAAGGGGAACTTTTTGTTTTGCCCAGGAGTTGCTGAAAATAGTGATAATCCCTTATTACTCGCTCTTCCATTGACCACTATGCTAAAATTTGATTGGGCTTTTTGTGTCCTCCCATGCATTACAATACTCCTGGTAGTATATGATACGGATGACATTAGCTGACTGCAACATGTTAGACAATGAAGGGAAGAGATATAAGGGTACCAGTTGTAATAAATAGAAGAAAGCCTTTTGGATAATATATTACCTTATTCACTAGGCAAAAGAAGCACTTATCACTTGTACTTTTACCCCTAAAAATTAGCTTTAAACAAAGATTTGAGTTTGGTCTTTTGCATGTTTGTTAGGGTATAGCTACCACTAAAAGTCGAACACTTTGTTTTCATCTATGATGGAAAAAAATCAGACACTCAGACACTGAAAATTATATTTCTACAGTGACCTCCTCCTTTTATTACCTGATGTAAAAACAATACCATAGGTTATACTATGGAAAAGTTGAAGGTTTTCGGGCATCAAACTGGAAACAAGTGCTGAGGTTTTAATAAAGAAATTTTATTACAAGGCCGATGCTTAAAGCAGATTGAAAAGAACTCAGTGTCAAGTTAGGTTGTCTTCTTCTGTTTTTTCTTTTCATTTTCTTCCTTCTCTTTTTCAATCTCTGCAACGTACCTCTCAATCTCATCTGGGCTCAGGATCTGTGGGAATTGATTATGGTGAAGAATAGTAAGGATAGAAGACTATGTCTTTCAAAACTACAGCAGTTTTTACATTTATATTAAGTTAAGTAACATGATCCCTCAGTCATACAGATAACTACCAAGTGCCAATTCTCTGAGACTGTTTGTGACCAGGAGATATAGTGAATAATGTGTATCACCTGTATCTACATTTACTATGGATAAACTAAAAAAACAAGCAAATGCTATTGCTTGAATATCAATAAGCGATTCAGAATATTGTAATGAAAGGGTCTCTATTACAACCCAGCAGTTAGCTTCTTGACAAACCCATGTTTTACACTGCGGCTGGAAATCTGTAATAGCAGAGGTGGTAAAATCCTCTCCAGCTGCCTGTGTCTCCTGCTTCCCCCCTGTTTTTAATGCTGTAATTTCTGACAGTCTCTCTAGTTTTCAAACATCTTTGGAGTATTGGATGTTTATGTCTACCTACCTGCCATGTCACTACATAAGTCAGCAGTAACATTATTGGATTAATCGAAGGAACCTTCAGAATTGTCTAAAGCCATATGGACTAGGCTGCAGGCAGAGAGCAGACCTGAATGTTTTTCCAATACAAGCTAGAAGACTCAGCAGTCCTTTGTCCTGAGACTTTATTCATAAAACCACAGAGTTTTCAATAATGAAATCAGTTTTACCCAAAGTCACATACCTTTAGTGGTTGGTCTCTCCTCATAACTGCTAGTTCAATGTTTTTGCCTCCAGACTGAACAACCTGGAGGAAAGAAATAAAAAAAAGTTACAGAGAAAATCATAACTTGTCATACCCTCAGAAAACAAAACACATCAATGAAAATAAAAGGCTCTAGTGGAGTGGATAAAGGAAAGTTCATTTAACCTGTCTGTACTGCTTGTAGTACCAATGGCGCTTTAGTAACAAGTTACATTGACCTATGTCAGGTTGTATGCTTGCTGAGACATTACATGTAATGATCAACACCTAAGAAACATAATTTATTGACAAAACTTAAAAGAAAGGTTTGCCAGAAAAATTTAAACACACCAAGGTCCTAGGTTTAAATTTTAAGATGCAATACTATCTGCATGGGCTTTTAATGTTCTCCCCATGTTTGCATGCATTTCCTCCAAGATATACTTGTAGGTTACCTAGCTTCCCCCCAAAATTAACCTTGACTGTGGTAAGAAAATTAGACTGTGATCTTCTCTGAGAGACAGTGACATGACTTCGTATGACACTGCAGAAGACTTCAGTGCAACATAAATGCAAACATAAATAACCCACAAATATGTGGTGTCATACTGCAAGAGAAGTCTAAATGTTCACAGGTAAATGACAGCTTTTGTACTCACTTCCAGAAGTGCCTTAAT
>NW_027318208.1:0-6980 GCF_032062135.1 Pyxicephalus adspersus | reverse complement strand
TTATATGTACTTGTATATATATATATATATATATATATATATATATATATGCAAATTTACAAGCAAATATTGTTACATTTAAGTTTATTTATATAAAACAAAACCTTTCTATACCTACCTTTGTTCTATAGTATGAAACCCCTAAAAATCTGCATCCAGTGTCCAGTACTAATGTGTTAAATGGGCAGTGATCATTCTAATAGAATAAATATAGGCATATGGTTTTATTAAATAACATCATGTCTGAAAGAAGTCTGAAACAGTCTATATTTCTCCAACAACCAATCAGATTTTATTCTCTATCCTGCAGGGACACAGACTGAACAGTTCCTATGACAGTTCTCCCCTCTGCCCTGTTAATAAATGAAGCTCATGGTGTAATGTTCTGTATTGTAGAACAAAAAGTTGCCTTGTTTAAGTTGCTGACTTATTGCAGATTTTCTGTTATACGTAATTTGCAGAAGGCAGTAACCAATAGCAACCCGTTAGGATTTATCTGTAGACAGGACAAGCACATATGTTATGGGGGAAGAAGAACTGAAACTCAATTGTCCAAAATATCCTAAGCGCTGCTTTTTTAAATGACAGTTTATAATAATAATGTTGCAGCACATGTATGTGGCGTGATCAGAGCTGTGTGATTCTTCTTTATTCAGCAGAGATTTGCTGGCTATAAATCATGTTGCTCTGGGTGCATACAGCTATGGAGGGTTTGGGTCTGGATCTAATACAGAATAACATTGCTTTGGCTGTATTTTGTCATTGCTTTCTGCATGGCTGTATTGAATAGGCTGTACGGTTTTGCTTGCATACACACGTGTTGTTTTATCAGCATTATTTAGTCTGCAGTAATACAAGGTTAGATGTCAGCACAGCTCTGACTGTATAGATCCCTGTTCATCTCTCCCAATGCACTGCACAGGTTAAAAGGAACCCCTGCTAAACACACAGCTACAGCACAGTAACATTCCCTACACTGGCAATTTGTTGACGGCTAGAAATCCTTAATGAACAGTCATATTCAGTGCAAAGTAAAGATCTGTATGAAGCTACCCTGCCAATTGACTGTTTGCTTTGCGAGCGTCTGGACGTGATGTCACTTACCGTAGCTTGAAAAGCACCGACGCACAGTGGTCGAAAAATGGAGTTTTTTTTACAGCGCCATATGTAACTTTCATAACACAGATCTCATTTTTTTCCACTCAACCCTTGAACTGTAACTCATACATACTTCACACTGCTAGATGAATGTTAGAAAAGAAATAGGAATTTTAACAGAATTACAGCCACTTATTTATTATGAGAAAGGAAGGTATCTGCGTTACCCACTGGGGTCAGCTGCATTCCAGATGTCATTATTTAATGCACGTTAGAATGTACGAGTAGATATAAGACTGATTGTTGTAGTTAGTGTGCAGCATTTCACTTTCTGCTACTTGTTATTGTGACTAATAATGTAGTGAAATGCACTTTATTAGTAAACAACCCAGAATAGGCTTTATTAATAGTGGAACTCCTAAAAATCATTAAATACATTAAAGATCCATTTACTATTTAATCTTGTGTTGTGTATTATAAACACACTAAGTATGCGTTCTGATTCAAATCACTAAATGTATTTTTAAATCCTAATCTAATATATGTATATATATATATATACAAGCACACATATATATTTATATATAGAGATTACCTTCCTGTGATCTTTTGCACAACAGAACTAAGGAAAACTGTGAATAAATTGGGCTCCACTGAATTCCCAATGTTGTCAGGCTATCAAGATCTGCGTTGCACTGTTTGCATTATCACTTAATTTACCATCATAGCTATCTGTGTGTTGGTGGATCACATTGCAATAAATGAGATTAAAAGTAATCTAAAAAAAGACACAATGCAAAATGCATATTGGGCAAAATGACTTTGAGAATTCTATTCTAGACCAATAAATCTATTCTGATATGCAGATTATGGATAACTCTGGTCTGCATGAAAAGTTTTCTACCGTAGTCCACATTGAAGCTAAGAAATATAAAAACCTTTCATCAGGTGATCACAATGTGCTGTTACACACTAAACGTGTAGATCTTGGACACAGACATATATAAAAATATGAACAAGTTCTTTTAATGCAAACGTGATATGATCTGGTTATATTATTTATGCCTATAGGCAGATAACACAACATTTCACATTGCCTATGTCTATATTGGACAAGTTTTTTAAAAATCAAGAAAATGTATAAAAAATATAAAACACCATGAATATTAATAAAGTAAATGAACTGGGACTCTTTCCTCCAACCACTCCATATCCCGCCCCTATTGTGTACTGCTTCCCCCACCTCTTAGATTGTAAGCTCTTCTGGGTAGGATCCTCTCCTCCTTCTGTTTCATTGTTTGTATCTCTCTGTCATTTGCAACCCCTATTTAATGTACAGCGCTAATATGTTGGCGCTAAAAAAACCTGCTTAATGATAGGAATATTTAAAGCTGACTTAACACTATTGCTACTCTTTCTATGAGAGAATATCTATATAATCAGCACTGCAGGACACTATACAACCCTTAGATTGAATACTAAGGTTCTATAGGTTACAGCTAAAAAGTCTGTTTTTAGTAATATATCATAATTAAAGTAGTAAGCAGGAATTATGTGCATGGGAAGAAACCGCAGTTCTTAAAAAAATCAATAATGTTACATGCAAGAAGTTTGTTAGATTTCACCTGGACATGCCAAAACTGAAAACGGTGGAATCAAAAAAATAGGCTCAACATAAACAACAGAATAATTGAAATAAGTTGAAACTTTAGAATAATAGTGCCAAAACGGTGACCTTAAACCCAAAGAAATGCTGTGGCTTGATTTAAGGTAGTGTGCCCTGAAAAAGTTTGGTATAGCACAGAATGATTCTAGACCTCTGTGTGGGTTTGATCAGCAGCAAAAGAAAATATTTATTTGAGTATAGTGAAAATAACAGGATGAATAAAGGATGAAATTTATTAAATGCAAAAATTTAAAAATTTGTCCCTTTTACTGACCTTGCTGTGCTAAAACCATTTGTTCAGAAGAGTTACGGCACTGGTAAATGGTTTACATGGTATTTATTAATTTAGGGCCATTTGATATATTGCTATGAATGGGAAAATGATTTTAGGATCCATGCCTACAGAAAGCCTTAAAAAAATTCCAAAGAATTTACAAATGTTTTCTTAGTACTGTATGGACTGATGTTATCTACTGGTCAGGAAAACATAGACAGGGGGAACTGCAAAAATTCCTGTGTATATGTGGTCTGAGTAATTTTCCCTGTCCAAGTAAACATGAGCTGACCTCAACCAATCAAATTGTTTATTTAGAATTTAGGGGATGAAAAAAGCGGCTGCATAAAATGCAATGTGGGTAAAAATCAACACATAAAAGAATATATATATAATATATATAATCTGAATCCTCAAAGCCTATCCTGTAAGATATATACATATATATAATATTTTATATCATGTTATGATGATATCATTAAAATAGTTCATTGACCTCATGAATAGGTAAAACTTTGTAATCATATATTCTTCATATATTATAGTATTTGTATGGAAGTGACAATACTTTTACAACAACCAAACAATTCATTTAAATCGGTGGTGCTGTTTTCTAGAAATGAAGCAATCCACAAAGCATTTCACGCCTCTTCTTCCTTCACATGGAAATATTTTAAAAGTGGATTTGGAGAATGAAAATATCCTGATCCTTAAATGGTAAAACAAGTTTAGTTTTAAAAAACCCAGATAGTCTGAAATTCCTGTTCTGCTGGAATCCCTGTTCTCGGATTAGTCATGCTTTGAAAGTTCCAATGAAATAGTGCTTTACAAAAACACAAAAAGGTCACACGATGACCCCTACTCCTAAAGCAGATATTCTTAATTGTTACCAATAGGCTTAGATCTGTATAACTTAGCTGAATGGGGGAGTAATCTGTAGAATTTACCATCACCCTCGCAGCAAAATTCAAACGAATACTTCAGGCTGACGTCATTTTGTCAAGAAATTTGATATATTATTTAGAAGTCAGGGGAATTTGAAATGTTGACACAAATGGTAAGGAGAAATATATTGGTGGTAATCGGTAGTTGTGATGGCTTTAACATTTAGGATGATGGCAGAGTCCATCCAAAACTGATCAGATGTATAATTTCTCAGATCTATTGCAGCTTTGTGTGTACATGATAACAGAAGTCTATGGTGGTTCCAACATGTCCAGGCCAATAACCAGGGCACTGGTACTGGTTAGACTTCCTTGTACCCAGGCACCCATTGATAAAGGTGAATGGTTGATGTTTTACCATTTAGTTGGTAAGAGTTTTTAAAAGAATAATTCTGTACAACCCACCTAATTTTAGCGTACAAAGCTGTCTTACCTGACCTAGTTGTGTTGGTTAACTCCGTCAGAGTAAAATCAGGTCAGCAGGATAACTGGAAGAGGTAGGAGGAGCCTACATTCACATGTGCAGGCAAGGACTTGCTGATTGGAGGAGAGAGTTTTCTGATGCTATTTCACAGTCCAATCACAGGTCCGAGGCTGAAAGTCGACCTAGTTGTATTTCTGCACTCCGACAGAATGAAGTCAGTTTAGTAGGTTGGTTGGAAGCGGCAGAGGGAGTTAATCAGAAGTCTGATGTCACTCGTGATGACAAGGACTTGAAAGAGAGAGTTTTCCGATGCTCTTTTACCGTCCATTCACAGGCCTGAGGTTGGAAGGCGACCTGGACGTCAGCAGGCTGGCTGTAGTGTTTGGCAGGGGTGTGTAATGGAGTGGATGGACAGAAATACAAATCAGAAGTTAAATCAGCTTCCATGTATATATTTAGTTGTTTGCCTGGAATTCAGGTTGTTGGCGTATGTCCAGGCCTCTGCAGGGTTTTACTGCCATAGATAAGATTGGTGACATTTACCAAACAGGAAATGACATTGGTTACAGGGGCCCATGCAACAATACAAAGCATTGAGGGCCCTGGCATTCCCCTGTTGGTTTACTAGTAGACTTTGGGGACTAAGTTACAGTTGTGAAATGGAGTTCAGGGGGTCAGGAGGCAAAAAGCTAAGTATGTGTATTCCTCTTTACAGGTATGTGGTTGGGTTACGTTTTTTAGGTTAAAGCTGAATTCTTACTTCTCTTGTACTTCTAGATCTGAATCTTTGCTTCCTGTAATAAAAGCCAGTCACTGCTCTTCCTACTCCTGGTGCAGGGTGACTGGTCTTGTATCCGCCCCCTTTACTTTTCTACAGGCAGCCTATAGTTGTGGGGACTGCTAGGCCCCTCCCACAGCTCTGCTCTGTGCTCAGTTTATGTACAGCATATACATAATACATATACAAAGTAATACCTGGGTTTGCAATGGCATTTTATTGCACTACTCCAGGTCTATGTGCAGGAAATGAATGTTAAAAATAGAATTTAGGTTTTTGACATAACAGGTACATGTACAGCAACATATTTGAGTTAACCTGTATTCAAATTCATCTACCCTGGCTATTTTTATTTTATTTTCACAGTCACACTTTATGTCCCAGGGTGACACTTACCTACTGTTGAGTATTTACAGAGGGGCAGAATTGTCACTCTAGGTTGCTCAATAGATTTGAATTATGAAATGCTTATCTCTCTTCTTGTTTTATACATAGGAGGAGGTGTTATGTTAGGAAAGCTGATACCATAGCTTGATATTTCAGTTCAGTGCACAGGAATATGGACAGGATCAACAGGTACTTGCAGAATGTGTTCTTAGCCTGAAAAGGAAATCTATTGCAGCCACCAGGACTGGTAAGATGTAATATATAACATTTTGTTATGGGGCTTAGGTACACTTTATGTGATTGGATTGGACACCCGCATACACATTTTACATTATTAGTACTTGGACTTGGAAGATTTCAGGGTTACAGGATTCATATATGACTTCATACTAATGTGCAAGTCCAGGCAGAGCTTTTAGATAAAGTGGAGTTTTCTGTCCTTTTGATAGAAATATATGGGAAACTTTTCATATAGGGACAGAGACAATAGTAACAAAAATGCACAGGTTTAAACTATTCTACTTTAGTATTATTGTTGCTTCGTCCCTGTTGGAAAAATCTCCTTTTACTTTCTGTCTTACTATCCTTTATTTGTATTTTAATTTTTTGTTTAAAAAAGTTCCAGTTTATGATAAAAGCCATAAAAGTTTTTTAGGAACTATGGACTATGCACAGCACTGCATAATATGATGGTGCTATATAAATACCGTGTAATAATAATAGGAACCCTACACCTTCATACTAAAGTCCCAGTTGTTGCTCCACACTGCCCTCTGATGGTCACATGACCAATCAACACTTGAACATATTTGCTGCTATTGTCATATCTCCTGTGCATAGCTCCTATTATCTGACTTAGTGATGCAGCGTGACTCCCAGAAGTGTAGCATTTCAATTAAAAGTATTGATTCGACTCTTACAAAGGTGACATTTTAATTGTTTGTTTCTATGACTGGATCTTTATAAAGCCCAGCTTTAGCCAAACCTGTTTTTAGTTTTGGGGAAGGGTTGAAACATTTTGCAGGTTCTGTGTCCATGTGAGCATTGTTTACCAACAGTACATGATCTGTTTTTGTGATCTGCCATCACCTTTCTTTCTTCCTTTGGTCACATTGACAGGAGGTTCAAGCTTGTTTGCCATCATCAGTGCAGGGCATGGAACCCATCACCATCCTCTACAGAACTTATGGTTCCAATAAACATGAAACAGCTGCATGCCATGTGAAACAACTGGCTGTATAACATAAGTAGTTGTATCTCTGCTGTAAACCAGTATTTCTAGATGTACCGCTGGGTCACATACTGATTGACACCATTTATTATTATTATTATTATTAAACAGGATTTATATAGCGCCAACATATTACGCAGCGCTGTACATTAAATAGGGATTGCAAATGACAGACTAA
>NW_027318207.1:0-6982 GCF_032062135.1 Pyxicephalus adspersus | reverse complement strand
TATTTCACTTTGGAGATCTTTACAGAAGACAGTGTTCTGTGGACAGATACAAGCACAATATTACCAGTCAGAACCACACATGGCACCATCAAGCAGGTGGTCAATCCACTACTGATTAATATTTTACAGTATTTATATAATGCCGACATATTATGCAGCCCTGTACAAGTCTAAGGTCAACTTTAGGGGAAGCCAATTAACCTAACTGCATGTTTTTGGAATGTTGGAGGAAACAGAGTACCGACGCAGACAAGAGGAAAAGCTGCAACCTCCATGCAGATAGTGTCCTGGCCAAAATTCGAACCTGGGACCTAGCGCTGCAAAGGCCAGAGTGCTAACCACTGAGCCACCGTGCCCATTGATCACTACCTCTTGCATCCTCTGGAGGAACCCAAATAGTCCACAGATGCTTAGCCAAGAAAAGTTGCTGTAATATTTTATACTGTTATGTGTGACCTTGACTCAAAACATATCCTCTTTACTTTTAAATACAAATTAAAATGATACAATATCCAATAATAAACAAGGATCTACGTCATCAAAGCACTTACCGTTTCTGCTGCACATCAAACAGGGTAATGGAGTCAGAGTCACGGAGAAGAAGGTTGCCGGTGCCAGCGTAGAAGATCTCATCGCAGTTTGGCACCTGAACTTTCTTAGTGATCTCGTTCTTCAGGTTCTTAATGAGGATCTGCAGAAAAGAAAGATAAATCACATAACACAAATGTTTCAATATTACCAAAGACATTAGACCACAGAAGTGTACTTACCGAATGCATACGATCTAGGACAGCGAATCTATTGCGAGCAACCCACACAGCGGTCAGACCAGAGGAGCGCTTCCCTTCAGGAGCTAAGTGTAGATAACATAATACCGTATTATAATGTGTATTTTATTAATAAATAGAATTTATATAGTGTCAACATACTACGCAGCGCTGTACATTTAAACAGGGGTTGCAAATGACAGACAGATACAGACAGTGTCACAGGGGGAGAAGACCCTGCCTTGAAGATCTTACAAGTCAATTTACACAGAATACAATGCATTTAGGAAGATTTTTAGGGAGGTAAAAACCAGCTTTGTCCTAGAATCTTAAACTTGGTACCCATAGGTCACACACATTTCTAGGATGAATAAATGGCAACTTATCCCTATCCAGACTAAGTATAGCTGTGAAGGAATTTAAAGGCTGCTGACCACAAGGAATATTTAGATATTTGTTCTAGAAATTAGAATATGTTACAAGTAAATGGAGAAGCATTCTGGCGGCACAGGAAATATTCAATTCTATCTTTTCTAAGCATACCTGTTGTAAGGTGTGATACTTTAGTGTTCTCTCTCCAGGCCCTTTTAGACAGGCGGACCACCCGGCACTTTTCAGTAACCACCTGGCTATTTTTGGGCCGTTACTGAAGAATTGACTGAAGAAGGTCACAATACAGAGACCTACACCTACAATTTCTTCCCACCTGGCTTAAAAACAAAAACTAACAATATAGACAACCCCTTACCATCAGGGTTCTGAGAGTCTGAATCCTTGGGGATGGTGTATAGGTCATAAGTGCTGTTCTCCAGATTGCTGGCCCTCTGTGATAAGGTGAAAACAAGAAAAAAGAAATAAATGTTTTAGAGTTGTAACAAGCCAAAGTTATTTTAATGCTGCCTGTTTATTTAAAACACAACTATTCTAACTGCAAGAAGAAGAGATTATTAAAGTGAAATGATGCAATATAATTTGTTACAAGTATTGTTTCCTTACCGTGCAGAGAAGCACAGCGTTTTCAGCTGGATTATACGACATATTAAACACTGGGAACTTGGAGCCACTGTATAAAAAAAAAATTACAAAAATGAATAAATCAGACCCAAATCTAAATACATCGACCTCAAGTCAGACTTGCAGGAGCCCTGGCTGGAATCATGTCAAGTTCTGCATTTGTTCAATAGGGTGAGGCTGTCTCAAGCAGAGGTTCACTGAACCAATATTTCATTTCTTACATGCACCAGAAATAAAGAATGGGAGGTAGTATTGTGATTGGAAGAAACACTAATAATTTTCTCTATCTGTCTAGGCAGTTAGGAATAGAGAACAATAAATATGTAAAAGCATATGTTGTTGGCCGAAGCTTGATAGCAATGGAATCAATGAAAAGACTAACCTAACCATCAGGTTCTGTATCATTTCTCTCGTTGCCCAAAATGCTGAGTATTCCAAGTTGCCATTAGTTATAACGCATCACCATACTTTTTGGAGTGATGCCAGAGAGTGGGCAAGTACTCACTTAGCATGTTTTCAATGACAAGTTGCCATCAGCACACACATCACTGCTGTGACATGGCTTATTGCTGTGCCTAAGCATTTTAATAAAGGCCAACACTACACCTATTGGGTTTTTCTATATTTTGGAAACTCAAGAAGAAACCAGCTTCGATCCCTCACACAGGATCAGATTTTGGTGGAAAGGCACCTATTTCACTTTGGAGATCTTTACAGAAGACAGTGTTCTGTGGACAGATACAAGCACAATATTACCAGTCAGAACCACACATGGCACCATCAAGCAAGTAGTCAGTCCACTACTTATATAAATACTGAGTAATAAACAAGGATCTAGGTCATCAAAGCACTTACCGCTTCTGCTGCACATCAAACAGGGTAATGGAGTCAGAGTCACGGAGAAGAAGGTTGCCAGTGCCAGCGTAGAATATCTCATCGCAGTTTGGCACCTGAACTTTCTTAGTGATCTCGTTCTTCAGGTTCTTAATGAGGATCTGCAGAAAAGAAAGATAAATCAGGTAATTTTGGGGACACAAATGTTTCAATATTAGCAGTGTGATATCAGAAGTGTACTCACCGAATGCATACGATCTAGAACAGCGAATCTATTGCGAGCCACCCACACAGCGGTCAGACCAGAAGAGCGCTTCCCTTCAGGAGCTAAGTGTAGATAACAGAATATTACAAAATTAACATATTACGTTAGCATACGTCAACATATTACGCAGGGCTGTAAATTTAAACAGGGGTTGCAGCAACAGACAGTGACACAGGGGGAGAAGACCCTGCCCTGAAGAGCTTACAAGTCAATTTACACAGAATGCAACGCATTTAGGTAGATTTTTAGGGAGGTAAAAACCAGCTTTGTCCTAGAATCTTAAACTTGGTACCCAAAGGACACACACTTAAAAGTCGGATAAATGGCAACTTATCCTTATCCAGTATAAATATAGCTATGAAGGAAATTAAAGGCTGCTGACCACAAGGAATATTTAGATATTTGTTCTATTTGGATTTAGATATGTTATATATTAGTTCTAGGGAGGTCAGGGGGTAGAACCTTTAAACACGGCAGGACCCAGTGGTGGCACAGGAAATATTCAATTCTATCTTTTTTAAGCATACCTGTTGTAAAGTCTGATACTTCAATGTTCCCTCTCCAGCACCTTTTAGTTGGGCAGACCACCCGGCACTTTTTAGTGATCACCTGGCTATTTTTAGGCCACTACTTAAGAATTGGGTCACAATACAGAGACCACCACCCACCTACAATTTCTTCCCAACTGGCTTAAAAAAAAAAATCTGGGGAGAATACGGTACTTGATGACAGGAACACTAACAATATAAACCACCACTTACCATCAGGGTTCTGAGAGTCTGAATCCTTGGGGATGGTGTATAGGTCATAAGTGCTGTTCTCCAGATTGCTGGCCCTCTGTGATAAGGGGAAAACAAGAAAAAAAAAAAAAGAAATGTTTTAGAGTTGTACCAAGCATAAGTTATTTTAATGCTGCCTGTATTAAAAACACAACTATTCTGATTGCAAAAAGAGATTATTAAAGTGAAATATGCAATATAATTTGTTACAAGTATTGTTTCCTTACCGTGCAAAGCAGCACAGCGTTTTCAGCTGGATTATAGGACATATTAAACACTGGGAACTTGGAGCCACTGTATAAAAAAAAAATAATAAAAAAATAATTAATAAATCAGACCAAATTCAAATATATTGACCTCAAGTCAGACTTGCAGGAGCCCTGGTTGGAATCATGTCAAGTTCTGCATTTGTTCAACAGGCTGGCTCAAGCAGCGGTTCACTGAGCCAATATTTCATTTCTTACATGCACCAGAAATAAAGAATATGAGGTAGTATGGTTATTGGAAGAAATACTAATACTTTTCTGTATCTGTCTAGGCAGTTAGGGATAGAGAACAATAAATATGTAAAAGCACATGTTGTTGGCCGAAGCTTGATAGCAATGGAACCTAACAATCAGGTTCTGTATTATTTCTCTCGTTGCCCAAAATGCTGAGTATTCCAAGTTGCCATTAGTGATAACGCATCACCATACTTCTTGGAGTGATGCCATAGGAGCGGGCAAGTACTCACTTAGCATGTTTTCAATGACAAAATGCCATCAGCACACACATCACTGCTGTGACATGGCTCTTATAGCTGTGCCTAAGCATTTTAATAAAGGCCGACACTACACCTATTGGGTTTTTCTATATTTTGGAAACTCAAGAAGAAACCAGCTTCGATCCCTCACACAGGATCAGATTTTGGTGGAAAGGCACCTGGTCCTCCATTGTGACGTATATGTAGAATAGGGAGCAGTATGATATTGGTCCTCCATTGTGACGTATATGTAGAATAGGGAGCAGTATGATATTTGTCCTCCATTGTGACGTATATGTATATGGGAAAACTGTAACATAGGGATCAGTATACCCCTAGTCTATAACATCCTAATCTGTAGGTAGAGGACAATATAATACTGGTCCTCCAGGGTGGGA
The DNA here is from genome assembly GCF_032062135.1 of Pyxicephalus adspersus. Lineage (NCBI taxonomy): Eukaryota > Metazoa > Chordata > Amphibia > Anura > Pyxicephalidae > Pyxicephalus > Pyxicephalus adspersus. The sequence goes on along the minus strand of NW_027318207.1, from coordinate 2,183 downwards.
CTTAGGTAATAGTATCCTACAGGACCTCCAGGATTGGTGGGAGGAAATCTATAACATAGGGATCAGTATTACCCTGCTCCTCCAGAATGGGACATCTGTAGACCAGAGGACAATATCATATTGGTTCTGCAAAGTAGAACATCTGTAGAATGGGGAATGATATCAGACCGGTCTATCGGGGTAAAGACCTGTAATATATAGACCAATCCAAAACTGTTCCACCATAACAGGAAGAATAGGATGCAAGGTAGCTCAGTCCTGCATGGTAGGTCACCCATAGACCAGAAAAGTAATCCATGCTGGAGCACCTATACTATAGGGAGTAGTTGGGCATTAGTAGGATGGCCAGATCATAGGAAACCCATAGACCCGACACCCATAGAATTGATCCATAAAGGTGTCTGGTTGTGGAACCATTGTAGAATAGGGCACCTTATATGGTGGAACATCTACAATATGGAGCACTTGGTTGTGGTTGGACGGTCGGTAAGTAAGTAGAGCAATACGTGAGGGTGTCGGGTGGTCATCAAACCCAAAAATAGACCAGAAAAGGGAAGAGAATCTTTACGATGCCTTAGACCAGGGGTGTCAAACTCAAATACACAGAGGGCTGAAATTAAAAACATAGACCAAGTGAAGGGCCAAACTTGAAATTTATTGAAAAAATTGAGGAAGTTTACTACTTCATCCATAACTAAGAAAAACTTACCCCTCTACCCACACTTTAGGGTTGAAAAGACTAATTTCTATCTATCTATGCAGGCTGTGTATTGTTCATCCTCTCACGTCACAAGTTTGTCTGACACTAAATATTACACTATGCAGTCTCTAATAGATTGAAACAAACACAATGCCCTGGAAGTCATTCACCATGTGATCATTGCCTAGGCTTTGTGTCACATGATGGGTGTACAGAATAATGTCTTGTATGTATTGAAAATAATGATGTCAGGTGGTAACGCGGGAGGCGGGCCAGATGTAGTTAATTTTCGGAAGTCTTTGGGGGGCCAAAAAAAAAGGACCTTGAGGGCCAGATTTAGCCCGCCGGCCAGAGTTTGACACCCCTGCCTTAGACCAATATCCCCTCTGCGTCACCTTTTCTCTTCAACATTCCTACACGAAAAATTCTATTTAGCGAATCCCGGGCGAACGTCGGCAAACTCCGAGCCAGTGGACCATCCTGGAGGCCACTTCATGTCAACCACGCATGACGTCCATGCTGAAAATTCCTGAGCGGGAGGAAGCGGGGACACGCGTCGTTTTCTCCCCCCACCAACATGACACAGATGGTCTCGGAGGCCTTGCAGTAAGAGACGTCGGCGCGGAGGAGACGAGGGTGGTGAGAGGCAGTGTGGATCAGGTGTGAGATCGAGGCTTGCATCATAGTTGCCATGGCACTGATTAAAAAACAATATCGGCCAAATGAGTTTGTGGCAATAACATCAGCCACCCTGAAATTGAACACACGCGCGCGCCGAAACAGACAGATGACACAAACACGCGTGCAGCCATTAACCCCTGCGCAAAAAAAGACACAAACACCGACACAACGCCCAGGAAAAACAATCCGTCTTACCAAAATGTGAACGAGCTGCCGACGCTACCACGGCAAGATCAAAACATTATAAAGCCGTGAATTGACATTCACCAAACATTCTCTGCTGGGGAATCTTACAGGTCCATGGGTTTTCAATGGCAGTGATTGATGCAACACTAAGGAACGTCAGATTCACCCATTTATAAGACGACTCCCAGAGTTCTGTGATGTAAATGGGGGCGCAATGAATGTGGCAGTGCCATGGCTGGCTGCACTGTGCTTGGCATAGAAACAGCTGAAATTTAAATAAAACCTACACCTGGTGATAATACCAGTGGCTTGATTGTCATGTTGATCCTCAGGTTTCCATTGACTGGACGCCATGGCAGAATTCTGAGCTCCCGATCTGGGCGCTTGCTCCGGGTCTCAGATTTGAAGCAGAAGGATCTGCCCGAGAGTCAGCCAAGTGGCGCGTTCACATAGGACAATGACAGACCAAATACTGCCGCCATTATAGACTATGGAGATAACCCAAAATCAATGACATTTACTTTACTAAAGCTCTGAATCCCATTTGTATAAAAATCCATTTTCACCTTTTTCATCGTTGTATGCTGAGAGGGGAGAGAATGGAAAAAGGGAGAGA
>NW_027318206.1:0-6985 GCF_032062135.1 Pyxicephalus adspersus | reverse complement strand
GGCATCCCCCTGAAAATAAGCCCTAGAGCATATTTTGGCCTTCCAAAAAAAATAAGACAGTGTCTTATCATCGGGGAAACAGGGTATATATATATGTATAAAAAAATCGGTAATAGGCGCCACCATACCAACAACTGAACTGTTTTAAAGTGAACCTGTCAGGTTACAAAAACATCCATTCAGGTCCATATTGACGTGTTGATTTTGGAATATTTATCTGCCTAAATGTGGATGTTAACCTCCGGGGCGTTTCACTGATGTCTGGATTTCTGTACCAAAAGCGGTACACTGTTTTTCATGAAATTTTATTTTAAATTGTAGACCTGTAACTTACAGGAATATGTCCAAACAAGGGTCAAGAAGATATCCTTAATATAATAAAGTTTGAAACACACAATCATGTAAAAAAAAAAAAAAATACCTTCAATAATAAAATTAAATAAAAAACACAAAAATCAGCTAAACAAGAATGCATAAATAAATAAAAAATACTGAAAATGCAATAATTTGGTACACTGTATAGTACTATATTTTTCTAAAACACCTCCCTAGTGTGGTAATAGTGGTAGTAGTGTGAGTCCAACGTCACATACCTATATACAAAACCACATAAATATATTTTGTATTGGATTGGATACAGGACTTTGTATTGAATCCCATTCAAAATATTTGAATTTCCCGCTACGACCCCCGTCGACAGGCGTATGCCCTGACATCATCAGGAATCGCAGAGGGACGCGTACGCGAACGCCGGGTGTTCTAATTCCTTCCATACTTCCATGCAAAAAGCATTCCATTTGTTGCATGGAAATTTATTTTAGATTGTAGGCTATAATTCTTAGGCATAACTCACCGAAATATGTCCAAAATTTAATAAATGTAATAAAAAACTTAAAAAAAAAAAATTATAAAAAAAAAATAGTGTATAATTTATTATATAAAGATTTCTTTGTATTCGACTCAATACAGCTTTTTTTGTATTGAATCCAATACAAAGTGATTTGAATTTCCCGACCTGCCTCCCCCACCGACGTCACCGGGAAACCCCGGAGATCGTCACTGCACACGCCGGGAGAAGACGTCTCTGGAGAAGCTGCGGGGACAAGGTAAGTGTTTTTATTCAATTGTAATCGGATTGTCATACAATGTTGTATGACAATCAGATTGCACTGTAACGCTTGTTTCTATTTTTAGCTACCCTGCATCTGGTTCGGGGTAAACGCTTTCAGCAAGTTTTCTTACCCCGAACTAGGCTCAGGGTAACCGCCCAGGTGGGGTAAATCCCCTATCAATGCATACAGATATTCAATAAAAGAAGGTTCATACACAAATGATAGTCACTCAAACAGTTTAATTAAGAAAACAAGGTGAAACAAAGTACACAGCAATATTGTTTGATATACAGATTTCGGAACTTCAATCAATAATATATACAGTACATAGAAATAAGGTTCTTAGTAGTAAACCCCTGTAATAATCTAATAATGCTTAGTACAATTCAGCGAAACACTATAACAATAATAACATAGACATATAATAGACAATATAGGAATGCATTCAGGAATGTCCTATAGTTACCTGTAAAGATGTCGATGGGTACCCCAGGAGCCTGATTCCCTAAGAACTCATTTTATTATCCCAGCTCCCTTTTTAAATAGTTAAGTCCCATTAGGTAACATTGGGGACTCTTGGATTGGTTAGTGGATGTGTTCTGTACGATGACCATCAGTTAACACACCCCCACTAGCTTAGGATTGGTTAATGTAATTTGATGGACCTCCCAACTAAATTTGATATGTGAATCTCTAGCTGGAATCTAGGTTTAGGGGTCCATAAAGGTCCAGCTGGGTCATCATCCCAGCCCATCTGTTCAATTATGCATCCATCTTCTGCTGACTCAGGCTTGATGGATTTATTACCCCTTGAAGGCCCTACTGGTGATCTGTTTTATCATCTGTTTGTTTATTGTTCCTTGGCAAACCAAACCCTGTATTGGTATTTATTACCTTTTGATATTTCTGTGAAGTCCTGGAATTGGAGACCCTCTCGGAGGGCCAGAGGCCAGTACAAAGGTCAAATAGGTTCCATGTTTAAACACAGCATTCCTGCACCTATACACATACATTATATATACATTTATATCTATCCACATATACCTATAAATATGTATAAACAATCTTGAGGTGCAACACATGCTAGTATCACACAGTTGCTGCAGATATGTTAGCATCACATTCATGATGCAAATTTCCCATTCCACCACATCCCAAAGGTGCTCTCTTGTATTGAGTTGTGGTGTCTTCATATGCCATTTGAGTACAGTGAACTTATTGTCATAGAAAACGATAATTATCCTGCGGGAGTAGCCTTCAGAAGAAGGGTACACTGCAGACATAAAGGAATGGACATGGGCAGCAGGTTTTGGCATTAAAACAATATGCAATTAATACTAAGGGGTCCAAAAAAATGCCAAGAAAATATTCTGCACAATATTACACCACCCCCAGCATCCTGAACTACTTATACAAGGCTGGATGCATCCATACTTTCATGTTGTTAAGCCCAAATTCCTAATTGTGCTGCAGGAATTGAGGCATATCAAACTAGGCAATGCTTTTTAAGTCTTCTCTTGTTTAATTTTTGTGAGCCCATGTGAATGATAGGAAAAAGGTGCCTGTTCTTAGCTGACAGGAATGACACCTGGTGTAGTCTACTTGTGCTGTAGCCCATCTGCTTCAAGGTTTGTCATGTTGCGCATGCTCTTCTGCATACCATGGTTGTGATGAGTGGGCATTTGATTTACTGTTACTATTCTTTCGAAAGAATCTGTCCATTTTCCTCTGACTTATTGCATCAACAAGGCATTTTCTTTTCAGAGAACTGCTCACAGGATATTTTCCCTGTGTTGAACTATTCTCTGTAAACCCTAGAGATAGTTGTTTAAAAAAATTTCAGCAGATCAGCAATATCTGAAATACTCAGACCAGCCTGCCTGGCATCAAGCAACATGCCACATTCAAAGTCACTTAACTCACATTTGCACGTGGCCACGGGAAGATTCTATAATTGTTATGCTGTCCCCCAGGAATTTTTCCAACCGGCAGATTAATGAGTTTGAAAAAAATGATTAGAGATGCCGCGAAGTAAGTGGCAACACCTTAACCGTCCGTGTGTTGTAGAGGCTTCAGAGACCTCTTCCATCCTTGGCAAGGGGAGTGCTAACCTTTCTCTCCTTCCATACACCACAAGCTAACGTAGGGGAGTCAGGGTATATGTAGCCAGCTAATTTCGCAACATTTAACTTTTGAACAATTTAACTTTTAACTTATATATACACACATAGCAATTGCTATGTAATCCTGCTTTGTATCAATCCAGGTTTTGTGAGCTGGCAGGTGTAAATCGAGGTGCTCCACCCCAATGCCCTTTGCTGTCACGCTTGGAGAGACAGAGCCTCTAGGGCAGGGGTGTTAAACCCGCAGGCCAAATCTGGCCCCCAAAAGAATTCTTAATATGAATTGCAGCAGTAATGTAATAACGACGGGCCAGCTGCAGTTCATATTAAGCTGCTGTTCTATAGACGTGAGTGATGTCACTACTACAATTCCAGGTCTCACTCGCGTCCATAGACCAGCAGCCTCTCTGCCTATGCGTGGCCCCGCTCTTTATAGACGCAAGTAATGCCGGGAATTGTAGTAGCGGCATCACTCGTGTCTATTGAACAGCAGCCTATGCGTGGACCCCGCAAAGTTTATACTGACAGGTAAGCCAGAGAATTGTGCCAGAGAATGCAATGTGAAACCAAATGAAGCAGCAATTGCATCTGGCAAAGTAAAACAATTAGAAGAAACAAGACTACAATACTACTGACAACCATGCAGATTACACCAAAGTGAAAGTCTTGTCACACTCCAGGATAAACAAAATCCAAAAGACTTCTCTTCTGCATACCTTATTGTGGTCTTTTTATTTTTCTATCATGCAGTAAGATTTAAAAAAAATTCTTAGGCCTCCTTCTCTATTATAGGCATGTTCCAGATTTTTGTTTCCATATGAAAATGTTTTATATCTAACGGGAAGAAAAATTTTTTTGAAATAAATTTCAAGTTTGGCCCGTGACTTGGTCTAAGTTTTTAATGTCAGCCCTCTGTGTATTTGAATTTGACACCCCTGCTTTAGGGGGTGCTATGGCTTGCATAATAGTGTTGTGGGCCCTAAGATGTGTCAAGGCCAAGACACAGGGGTCACGGAGAACACTGGATGAGCACAAGGGAACAGAAACGGAAACAAAAGACTGGGCAATAAGGGGTTAGCAAGTAGCTGGACTGGAAAAGCACTCAATTAACAGTCAGGTGTAGAAGAAATGCTGAGCAGAGCTAGGGGATAACACAGGGGCCACCACAGACACAGGGAACACAGGAGACACTGGTGTCACACTTACCTGTTCACTAAAGCACAGGCATCTCTCCCCTGTGTATGCGGACAGTTCTGATGCTGGGCGTGCCTATGTTTCCAAACTTTTCCAACTCCGTTCATGCCACTGGCCAATCAGAAAATAGCCTCTTAACCAGCCCTGGCTATTTAGCTAGCTCTCAGACTCCATTTTGTGTTCGTGCAACAAGTCTTACAAGTGCCGAGCTCCCCAGTTCTGTGAACTAGGTCCTGTACACCTGCTGATTAATCCAGTGTTTCCTGTGTCCAGCTCCTATGTAACCCTTTGTTGTCCAGTTTGGTGGTTCCCAGCCAACTTCCCTGTGCTGTTCCTGTGTTCCTGTCTGCCTGTGGATATCCCTGCATCACCTGTACCTCCTGCTGTTTCCAGTGTCTCCTGTGTTCCCTGTGCCCACAGTGGCTCTGGGTTATTGCTGTCTCTCTCCTGGATCCCTGGCTATTGACCCCTGGCGTGTGACCTGACCTCTCTTGCTTGCTGCCTGTCTTGACCCGGCTTCACTTGACTATCCTTCTTCTTAGTGATTTGGTACCGTGCTTTGCCCACCTGGGTGTGCCCAAGGACCGCAACCTGGCAGTAACCAGCAGCGGAACATCCTCACTATCAGAGGCTCTGGAGAAAACCTGATTACTGCTTAGACCCTGTGCCTTGGCCCTTCTCCAGGCTCACACCACCTCCGTGCAAGCCATAATGCCCCCTAGTGGTCCTGTCTCTCCGAGCATTACAGTTTGCACAATACATGACTACACCCTCCCATACTTCAGCAGGCCCCAACCAGTTACTCCCCCAGAGGCTTGATACCCAGGAAGCTACCCAAATCCAGGTGCTTCGCCAGCTTCATGCACTTTCTGATCACCTGAATCAACTGCTTGTTTCTCCAAGTGCACCGGTTGCACCAACAGCCCAGGCCCAGTCTCCTCTCCTCACAGTGGCCTCTGCATTGAACTTGCCACCTCTAAAGTGATTCTCTGGGGACCCCAAGACCTGCCGTGGCTTCATCAATCAGTGTGGCATTCATTTTGAGCTCCAGCCACATAACTTCCCCACTGATCGGGCCAAAGTGGCATATTTCATCTCCTTGCTGTCTGGAGAAGCTCTGGCATGGGCATCCCCACTCTGGGAGAGGAAGGATCCTGTTACCAGCAAAATTGAAGCCTTCCTGTGCCTTTTCAAAAAGGTGTCTGATAAACCCGCGCGTGCCTCCTCTGCAGCCAGCACATTCCTGCGTCTCCGCCAAGGGTCGCTTACTGTTGGTCAGTATGCAGTATGGTTTCGAACTTTGGCTGCTGAACTCACTTGGAACAATGAGGCGCTCCACACTACCTTCTGGCAAGGCCTTTCTGACCACGTGAAGGATGAGTTGGCTGGTTGGGAAATTCCCTCGTCTCTGGATGATCTGATCTCCTTGTCAATCCAGATAGACATCAGCTTCCAAGAGCGTTTCCAGGAGAAATGTCACCCACATAAAGTCTTTGTCCCACGACTCGCTCCATCCTTTCAGCCGCCTCTGCAGCCTCCCCTGTTCCCCCCGTATTTGAAGAACCGATGCAGCTAGGCCGATCAAGGCTATCCCAAGAGGAGAGGTCCTGGCGTCTCTCATCTGGTCTCTGCCTTTACTGCGGACAGAAGGGACATTTAATCAAGTCGTGTACACAGAGGCCGGGAAACTTCAGCGCCTAGCATGCTCTGAGGGGGGCATGCTAGGTCACTCTTCTCTCCCTTCCAGTCAGCATCTCTCCATAGCCATCCACCTTTGCCACAACAACTCCACACTTGCCCTTGAGGCCTTCATAGACTCTGGAGCAGCTGGAAATTTTATCTCAGCTACCCTGGTCAGGGATTGCGCTTGGCCTAGAGAGCCATTTTCTCAGCCTTTATGAATCGCTGCAGTAGATGGTACTCCTTTGTCATGTGGACTGATCGGCTTCCAGACCAGACCTATACAAATGTCAGTTGGTGTGCTTCACCACAGTGCCATAGATTTTTTTGTTCTTTCTCGAGCCAGCTCTGCAGTCATCCTGGGACTCCCATGGCTTCAACAGCATTCTCCTGTGCTTTATTGGACTACTCCTGAGGTATTGGTATGGGATCCCTCATGTCACTTCTCATGCCTGGCCAAGCTCACGCCTATCAGGCCTCTTGCTTTCTCCACTCCTGAAGTTGCTCCGTTCATTATATGGATTTCCAGGACGTGTACTATAAGCACAATGCTGAACAGTTACCTCCCCACAAGCCCTACGACTGTGCAATAGACCTCATTCCGAATTCCAGAGGTTGGGTGTACCCCCTTAGTCTCCCGGAAACCAAGGCTATGACTCATTACATCAAAGAGAATTTGCAGAGGGGGTTTATACGCAAGATGGGACTCTCCCGCCATGTATTGACTACCGCGGTCTAAACGCTATCACCATAAAGAACTGCTACCCTTTGACACTCATTCCTGAGCTCTTTGACCGTCTCCGTGGTGCACAGATCTTCACCAAACTGGACCTCCGAGGTGCATATAATCTAATTCGTATCAAGGAAGGTGATGAA
>NW_027318205.1:0-6991 GCF_032062135.1 Pyxicephalus adspersus | reverse complement strand
GGGGCCAGCAATGCAATGTAAGAGGCATTCTTCCCACTGACCACCTGTAAGGCCCTGGTCCAGCAACAATACTCGCCAGACAGCAGTCCCCCAATCTAAAGCCACATTCTTCACCTATAGCAAGCCCCGCTCAGCCACAGGATACTGGTTGCCTTTCCCAGCATGGCTAAGGGGAAGCAGGTGCTGCTGCTATTTTTTAGTTCTTTTTGCTGCTGCAAATGACATCACTGGACAGAAAAAAATAGCGTTTGATATTGCGATGACTCACAGCATGGGACTGCAGGACAGATAAGCATCTCCTAACACCACCACTTTTACTGTGAGCTGTGGATAGTGTAATAAAAGTCGGGGTTCCCTAAAACCTGAAATTTATTTCAAGGGTTTCTCCATGTTAAAAAGGTTGCGAAACACTGCTATAGAGTATCCTCTAGGATGTCCTCCCCAAATTCTAATGTCCTCCCATCTTTTATTTTATTCTCCTCCTGTTCCTTTACCATGTTTTATCTAAGATGTGAAACTGGTAGATGACACTGGTAAAGAAAAACCTAACAAGGATGAATTGATTAAATATGCCTCAAATGCTATACATAGCGTAATACAATTAAAACATAAAACAAAGGATAAAAGCACTAACATGTAAAATTGTTGGCACCCAACATCTTCTGCATGTTTTTTGTAAAAACATGTTCAGCATAAACCCTGTAAAACCTCAAGCTGACACATTTGGAATATTACATAATCCTTTCCAGCGACAGATAAAATAAAAGTTTATGTAATTCAAAATAAATTATGTGATTTGACTTTGTGAGCAGTCAAACTATTAAGAACAAGTGGTGAACCTTATTAGCAGCTATAGGAGAAAAACTCCTGCTTGTAGCTGAAAGTAAATGCTATGATTTGACTTTAAAAATGTTCTGTGTCAATAAAATTTTACTGTGTTTTTCAAGAAAAGATTTTTTTTTTTTTTTTTAAACAAACCAATCTAAAATAAAAAACATTAAAACACAGTTAAGTGCAATATAAAAAGACCAATAATTACAATAATAGGGAAGAAAAAAAAGAGAAATTAGGAAACCCTCTGATTTTATAATTATTTAAATTAATATAATTATCCAGCAGAACAAATGTGGCCTTATAAAGTGAATATCTAATTTTAGCACTTATACTTTGTTATTTTTCTAGTTTACAATTTCCTTGATTTACAGCAGGAAAAAAGACAGCCTTGGAAAATACTGTGTACTCTTTTCAATTTTATTTTTCAGCTCTAAAACCAGGTATCCTATCAATGTAACCCTGTCCTACTTACCTTAACCTATGTTACAGCATGCTAGCAATATCTTTTTTTATCTTAACTTACCTCTCCTGGACCTATTTTGCCCTGTAATCTGATGCAATATGACCCTATTGAGCCTGAAGTGCAGGTTCTCACGCTCCCTGGGCTGTACTTATCATTGATAAGTACAGCCGGGGGAGTGTTGGAACCTGCGATCACAGTTGATTGGAGGCACACGGGGGCTTCCAATCAGCTGTGACTACAGGCAAACTCCAGATGAACTCTCAATGGAGTTTCTCTGAGTTCAGTTCCAACAGTCACTGGGCTGTACTTGATCTTTGATAAGTACAGCCCATTGACAGTGCAAATCTACAGTCACAGCTGATTGGTGTCACCTGGGTGCCTCCAATCAGCTGTGACTACAGGCAAACGCCAGATGAACTCTCAGTGGAGATTCTCCATTGAGAGATCATCTGAGTTCGGCGAGAACACGACCTTGTGGCGTATCACAAGGCCATTCTCGCTTATAAGAGAGAAAGGCCCAGCTCGCTGCAAGATCGAAATTAAAAATTTTGCTCGCTCATCCCTAATTACCACCTAAAATCTGAGGTTTGGATCCGAACTCGGGTGAAATGAAAAATACTCAGTTCTGGTCAAAGCTCAGAAAACAAAAAATCCAGGTAAGAATCTACTCTGACTGAGTTTTTTCCCAACACCACTAGTGTACACTTATGCAATCACTGGAATCACCACAAATCAAACAACAGTTCATTTTGTTCAAGGTTTTTTGGCAACATAATAAAAAGGAGCATATATTTTTATCTTCCTACAGTCAGTAAATGTAAAATAGGGCACGGCCTAGTAATTTATGTTTCCTATTTGATCAAGATATCATGATGGCACAAAATTGTTGGCTATTGAAATTGTGTATTGAGATCTACAGGAAAAAGTAAATTAGTTTTGCAGATTTACCTGTAAATCTGTCCCTTTTGTGCAATTTGTTTTTAAATATTGGATTTTCAAAGACTATGAAGACAACAACCTACATATTCAATAAAAACCAAAAATAAAGTAAGGGGAAAACGTGCAAAAAAGCAAGGAAAAACTTAAATCACTAACATAATATAGATCAGAGACAACATCATAGTGCAGGAATGTAACATTTATGTCCAACATATAAATGTAACATCTCAACACTTTCATGTAATTATGTAGTCAGTATCTGTCAGCTCTATACCTATAGATAATACAGCCAATGCAGGCGATGCTTTCCTTACTTTAGTTTCCTGTTACTTCAAAATGTAGAGGGGCTGAAAGGCTCTTTATGATGATAAATTAGCTTTCCCACTTTCTTGTATTCTTGAATGTATAAGTAGTAGCCACCCCTGTTGAATATGATATAAACATATATATATATATATATTATATATATATATATATCTTAATGGTGTTACCATTTTTCTATTCATATTCGAGTAGGTATGTTCGTATATGCGTTTTCTAAATGCCTGTTTAGTTTTGTCTACGTAAAATCTGCCGCAGGGAGAAAGAATTCTAAAAACCATGCCTTGGGAAGCGCAGTCCACATGATGTTTTAATTTAAGAACAGAACCATTATATTCAATATGTAAAGTATATTGATTCAATTTCAATATTCTCCCCATTATACATATAGGCACCTTCCACCACCTACGTTACTCATGACATATCAACCTTCATAATTTCTGTGTTGGGGCTGATTCCCACACGCCATTTTTAACATAGAATATGTAAGTCAGTCTATTTTATTCTTTTTTTTGACGATTATTGCCTAATCCTTATATTGCCAACTAGTAGTTATTTGGAAAGATATTTACTTATTCCTATGCTGTGTTTTTCTATGCAACAATTATACTATAGTGACTTCTTTCAATGTTTCCAAATATATGATGACTGAAAATTTCTCTCGGGCACATTTAGATCAAATTAATTTATTGTTAGGAAATATGTACCCAAATAATTAATTTCTTATGTATTATCTTATTCACCACTAATTTGTGTTTTCGACAACTGATGCTATGTTTTTTGCAGTATACCACAATGCTCTACCAAATGTATTACTAGCCCTGAGGAAGCCTACAATGGACGAAACGCGTCAGTACTAACGTACACATTTGTGAACTACAGATCTCCAGGTCTCAGTCTGGACTTCTGGTTTACTATCGGGCTTATTATCATTTAGTACACAGTTGTGTACTGTTTAGCGCCATCTTGGATGGCCCTTTTGGATTTCCTACAAACATAGGAATTCTGACTATTTGTATTGTATTTCTGAGAATACTGTATCATTAATACAATAGCCTTGCCTATTAAGACCCCTCTCCTTTGTCTTTACCTTTTTTTACTCATCATGTTTGGGGAGTGGCGTGCATGTAATTGCAAAGGTTTATTGCTGTAGACACCTTCTTCCACTGGTACCTGTCTGTTGTTGTATTTGGATCCTGGTGGCAACTTGTTTTTAAGTTTAGGCCTGCGTTTGGTTAAATGAAATAAAGCTGATAAACTACTTTGCGAAGAACTCCCAATCCTGTGCAAAGAAAATTAAAAAAGAAAAGGTCTGCATGTGTTTGAATTTAAGTTTTTTTAGAAGAACACATGCTCAGCACCCTAATGTAGACTTCCTCAAACTTTTTACCTTAGTGGAACCCTAGAAAAAAATTCAGGTCCTCAGGGGACCTATATCCAGTGCTCACAGTATATTAGCAAGGTGGTCAATGGGAAGAATGTCACCCTTACAAATAGCCAAAAACATCATTGGTGTCAGTTAAACTGATCTGAGTGTCAAAAATTGCTCATTGCTCAAGGAACCCCTAGAAACTTTTGTAGAAACCCTGGTTGAGAAACACTGTTGTACAAGCTAAAGTAATCAAAATTAGGTTTAAAGCCAAACTGCGTGTTTGACATACATCATACCCTGCTGTAGTGATAAATGTACTATTCTCACTCTGAAGTATGTTGGTGGCTAATGTTGGTCGAATATCTCACTATTCGATTTGACAGCTTATTTAGATTAACTAAATTAGTGAGAAATTGTTCGGGTGATCGAATGCCGAATTTAACCACCTGGGCGTTACACTGAGGTCTAGATTTCTGTTCCAAAAGCGTTACAGGTTTTAATGAATTTTTTTTTTTTAATTGTAGACCTGTAACTTACAGAAATATGTCCGAACAGGGTTCTAGTAGATATCATGAATATAAAAAATGTTTGAAACACACAATCATGTAAAAACTAGTAAAGGGCTGCAAGAGCAATCTGGGCACTAGATGTGATGAATGGGGAAACTTGTTCCAATTCAACCTCTAGTGCCCGGGGATCGCCTGCAGTCACAGCTGTCACCACAAAGTTCCCACGGTCATGAGACCGTGGGAACTTAACTGCAGATGAACTGCCCCGGGATCGCACACTCTTCTCAATGATTGCAGACTTGCCTGCAATCATTGGGAAGTGGCCCCGCAAGTATCTCTTACTCTGTAACACGCACAGTAATATGATACATTTGTAACATTTTTCTCTCAGTGGAGAGATATCATGTCATTGTAGGATAACCTGTAAAAAAATAGTTAAATAAAAACAAACACTCAATAAATTAATTAAACATCAATTTTTATTTTTTAACACATTTTTTTCAAATGTTTACCATCAAATATCTTTTTTTTTGGGTCAGGTTTTTCCGAATTCGAACAGCCATATGCGGGTTGAATATAAGGACAACCTGAATTCGAACATCAACACTTTTGGTGGCATTGTTATACTTTTGAAAATGGAGTTCAAAATGAGTTAAATAAAAATAGCAAAAACTGCAGGAAAAGCTGATTCTGTTTGCAAGAAACATGAACACTGGCCAATTATTTATTCTTATTTTAAGAACAGTAGAAGACATACAATGCCCTTCTAGATAATTTAGATTTTTTTTTGCCACCCCTTGAGAGTATGCAAGTAATACATGTAAAGAATACATGTAAAAAAGGGGTTTTGGCTAAATCACAAAAAGTGTATTTACAGATCATCCATATTCACAATTAATAATACAGATTAGAATCAAAGCAATATGCTGTCCGTGCCCATTACATATTTCATGGGATTTATGGGTTTAGGCAGAGTGCCACTACTAAAAGATGAAGATTGAAGATGTAAAACATCTCAAACCCAACGGCTTCCTCAGGGGTATATATAGATGTATGTATATTGAGTGAAGATATGGGAAGAGAAAATGTCAAATTGGAGGTTTATAAGATAACATCAAACTGGAATATTGATAGACTGGGATGAAAATTAAGAAACATCTATATAGGTGAAATGAAGAGTTTTGTTCCCTTTGTCTGAGACCTGAGGTATTGGAGATGTTTATGTGGCTTGTCTGAATGCTAGAGGGATAGAAATGCTGCAGTCAGGTTTTTTCTTCATGTATTCTTTCCATGTATTACTTGCTCTTATTTTAAGAACTTATGGTGGCTCCAAGGGAAAATGTAATTTGGTATTGAAATGGTGTAATGTTGTAATCAGACTCACAGGGCTCAATAAATTAGTGATATAGTAATATTTGTACATCTGTCCCTTTGGTGCAGCTTTTTTTAGTAAGCTTGATGTGTAAGCAACATCAAAACATTATAAATGTTTTTCAAAATATGACATGTAAGAAATCGTTCAATGCACCACATGAGGGTCATTATTGTACAAATACTGGTCAAAAACTGGAAACAACATCCCATGCAGGAAGGACCATGGCTGCAATATTCTGCATATAGTCATTGTGGATTTGTCATGTAGGACAAAGTGTGCTCGGATTCTTCAGATGAATTTATGTTGTGGTCATCTAAATTCTTCATATAAAGCATTTGGATAATATTCTGCCTGAAGATTTTAATTGGGGATAGAAAACTAGGTTGACAAAGTCACTGTTGCAGCACTTTTATAAGAATTTATTTTTTTGAAGGAAGATTTGTTGCAATTGAAATTTCATATTCAGCATTTACCTATATGATACTTTGTATTTATCTTCAAATTAATATTTTTCAAGGTGATTTGCTGAACATTAACAGAGAATACTTTCTTTTTTAGTTAAGGTAAGTGTATGGGCTCCTTAGACATGAACAGCACAACAAGACACTTTGCAATACACAAACACATTATTGTAAGAATAAATTAGACAGCACAGGATACATTCATCAATTCATTTCAGTTGCACAACCCGGATCTATACAGCGCAGGGATATAGTACAGAATGAGTACAGGGTAGTCCTCAACAATTCAAATAGAATCCCATCCTGTTATTACAAAATCACAGTATCATTAAAGTGATCTTTAAGTACTCTCTTCATTCATTCTCTTTTACTTGCATAGACAATTATTAGGATAGATTCATATTAAACAAAACACGACGTACAGAAATCACAGAAGGTTTTGTAACACCTCTCATACACTTCTGTTCATCATCAATGCTTTTTCAAGGTCCCCAAATGCAGTTCTGTTCTTCTACAAACCATGAAACGAAACAATCAGGACTGGGCCTGAAAGAATAACCAGTGTTCGTGTACTACAAATGTCCTCCTAATATATTGGATTTATATTTATGTCCTAATTTAACTATACACCCTTAAATATACCTCTGAAAGCTAAATTCCATACTCCCCCTTTTCCATAGCTTGTAATTAGTTTCTAGCATAGAATAAAAAAAACAA
>NW_027318204.1:0-6996 GCF_032062135.1 Pyxicephalus adspersus | reverse complement strand
GCTGTACATTAAATAGGGATTGCAAATGACAGACTAATACAGACAGTGATACAGGAGGAGAGGACCCTGCCCCGAAGAGCTTACAATCTAGTAGTACAGATGGGCAAAAAGATCATTGGTGTCCCCTAAACTGACCTGAAATACACAAATTTCCTAGCAACCTTTGGAGGAACCCTAGGGTTCCCCAGAACTTTGATGGAGAAACACTGGTCTAAACTACGGAGAACACAGAATTATAACCCTTCAAGGTGTGTGGGTAACCTAGAACTCCAAGGTGACCTAAGCATACATATTTAGGAGAAAGAAGATGGTAGGCCACTTATGCATCTTCTGTCTTTGCATATCTGTACCACCCTTTATCTCCATCAGCCATACAACGTACTCATTACATGTGGATTGACTGTACAATCTTCTTTAGATTTGATGTTGGGGTTTACAATATGTTTTTGCATTCCTTCTGGAGGGCCTGTAGTTGTTGGTGGATCTAAAGAAGTTTCTACAGTCGGACTTCTTTTGAAGCCCACCGGACTGCACGTTAATAGGCATTGACATATAATGGGCATTGAAGCTAGTATTGAGAATTTAGAGCAGAATAATAAAAGTCCAGGCCAGGTGATTCTGGTAGATATAGCTGCCAAATTTGTTTTGGTTTTGCACTGGAGGAGCTTTAGGAGCCTCTATGCAGAATGCAGGCAAGTGTGGCTCCAACAGAGTTTAATGATGTCTGCCATGTACACAAGACCAGGCCAGTGTGAACCATGCAACATGGGTAGCCTGACACCTCTTTAATTAAGACTGTGTTGGTAAGATTTGTTCTCCGTATTTGTCTTAGTAGCTATTGTCCTCGGGACTGAAAGTACGTGAAAATCCAAAATAGTGAAATGTCACCAGAATAAGAATAGAAGGGGAATCCTACAATGGGAACATTTGTTTCAGTGCAAACTAAGAGGGAAAACAAATGTATTCCCAACTCTAATTAGTTTTTACACTCAACAAACAAGTCACCAAACTCTTCTATTGACTGACAGACCTCCGAATAGTAAATCTGAGCAGCTGCCATCCTTTCACATCCAGGTGGCTGACTTAGAAATGACTTTGTGTTTACATAGCCATCCTCCTCTTGTGTCCTCGGGGCTTATAGTCTGTTCCTGCACTTCTAGGTCCATTGCCTTGCACCCTATTAGTGAACCGTCTAATCCCAGCTGTAGACACTATTGTTGAACCTGCAGGGCCATAGATGGCTGGGCCAATTGTGAGGGGGTTGTGATTGTATTTTCATGAAAGGTAGGGGGGAGGGTAAGTGGGTTGGTGAGAGAAATTGATAGGTATGGGGGTTGGGTCCATGTCATAGGTCTTTTCAACAATACTGAATAGCTGACAGCAAGGTCACAATGATGGGAGCAAGGTCACATTGATTTTGTAAGAGACAAAGTTTGGATACAATGTTTGGGATGAAATCTATTTCTAGTTCATGGATATATTTCTTTATATTAATTTACTATGCATTTGTCATCTGAACAATGGAGCTACTAAAATCTACTGATTGGGGGCATTCCTGTAAAAGGAGAAATTGCTGGTGCATTTTCCATGCTGGTCTGCCCACCTGGTGGGACATTGCAAGGAACTGGACAGTTTTCTGAACTGAGGACAGTCATGGAGAATAAAAGGACACATGAAAACTGTAATCATGCCAGTGTGTAATAGGAATAGCTCAATAGACCTATTTATAAATGGGTCAAATGGTTGTTCGCCAGAAAATGGTGAAGGGCAACTCACTTTCCATTTGGCTGTTGCAAGCTCCACTCTCTTCCAATGATGGGAAATATATTATGCTGTCTAAATGGTTAGTTAGAAGATGGGAATACATACGATGGTTCTTGAATTCATGGAGGCAAATGTGCAACTTTGCACAGTCCCTGGGAGAGAGGACGAGTGTGGTCTTTGTACCCCAAGGCCAGCATGCCATGCAGTGATCTGGAGGATGTAAATTCCTGTTCTTATTGTAGAATTTAGTATTAGATGTGAGGAGGAGAACAGTGAAAATTGGCTATTCAGTTGTCTTTAAATCTTGGAAGTAACTTCTTGCTTTTTGGTATAACATACATAGTTTGACATTTAAGCATAAACAGTTCCTCCTTCATTTTATGTTAATCCTAGAAAAAGAGGGATGCAACTGGTTCTCTTTGTTCAAAAATGTAGAAATTGCAGAGTTCAAAGTTCAGCCATTCTGTGACTCCTTATCCAGCTGAAGGTCAGCTATGGGTCACTTCCATTGACACCATCACAGTGCTGCAATCTTGGCTTATTGAGGACCAAATGCTAAACATCCCTAAAACTTCACAGCCCCCAGCTGCTAACCAAGGAGCTCTGGTATGTGTATGGCCTCCCCTCTCCAACCTGTGCTGGAAGAATGACATCTGGAAAGTGATTGGCTTTTTTTATTTCTTTTGGGGGGTAGTGAAACTTTTTTTTGTACAAGCAAGGCCATTGTGTTCCCAATGGTAATACTATGGAAATGTGTGCTGTGTCTCCCCCTAGTGACTGTTGTAGATAATAATGGAGAGCTGAACTCTCTGCAGGACCACTGAATGCATTGTCTCTACAGTCTCTGGAGTAAAGGGAGAAAATATTTAATTACTTTTTACAAATTATTTGTTTTACTGGTTTGAAAACACCTTATTGAATTTTAATTTAACAACCAAACCAAGTCTGTTAGTATGAATTATAGAATTCCATAACAAATACTGACATTACTGTTTTTTATATACTGTCATGTTTCCAGTGGTGATGTCATACCAATGCCCCTCAACCAGGGCTCCTCCAGAAGTTGCTGGGGGTTCTTAGAGTAATGAGCAGTTTGTGCCTCTCAGGTCAGGTAACTGACAACCAATGATCTTTTGGGATATCTGTAAGGGTGACATTCTTCCCAATAGCCAGCAATGTAAGAGGAATTCTACCCACTGACCACCAGGCCAATGCACAGTGAGCTCTGCATATAGTAGGGGTTTCCCTGAAGACTTTTGAAGGTTTTTTAATGGTTCCCCCATTTTGAAAAGATCAAGAAAGTCTGCAGAATTGCAGTACTGACATCACTGCACTCCATAAACAGCCATATATACAGTATTGAGATCAATGCTAAATTTTATTTTATTGGTAAACATTTATTGCATTTGATTATCTGTTTTGTTATGATTAGTCAATGTATTCCTAAATCATCTTTTGCAAAGATTTAAAATCTCCATTCTTTTGCAGAACGGGAGTCCAGGGAAGAAGACCCAACAACATCAGAGACAGAGGAGAACTACCCACCAAAGCCACACAAAACTAACCCAAGAGTCCCAGACCACAAAGCCATGGCTATAAACAAATACCGCCAGAAAAAACAATCTGCTTCAAGGATTGTGTCGGTGGAGAACAAAGGCCAGAGCCCCGCTTCACCTGAGTACAGCATTGAGTCAGAAATGGTGAGTAAAGCTATCACTGATGGGTTATAGGGCACGTGACCAGTCAAACTTATTACTGACGTGATAGAAGAGTCATTCAAATTTTGCTGTTTGCAATTAAACTGTGTGGTCTTGTAGCAATCTGGAAACCTTATTCCCATTGACACCAATTCATGAGGCTACCATGAGTAAAGCCACAATGGAGAAGACTGGAGAAGATAAACTACCATGGGAGAACCTGGAATAGATCTGGGCCAGGGTTAAAAATATTTGCAAACTAACAGAATATGATTCATATTCTAGGTTTGTTGGATTACCCATGTTCACCAATGATAGTCTAACTTCTCCAGTCTTGGAGAGCTTTAATATTTGAGGCCTATGGGTTTGTTAGAAAATTCTACATGCTGGGCTTAGGTGCTTTTTTCCATAAGAACAGAAACTAGGTACTGCCAACATGTGATACTTTGCCTATAGATTGAAAGAACTAAAATCCAAGCTAGATGACGCTGGATGTTCTGCAGCCAGGAAATAAGTTTGGCTCTATCTTACTTGCAGCAGCTTCTTATGTTCAACGAAAGCAGAATAAGTGCATAAGACCCCATACAACCCCCATTCTTCTCTTTTCTTGTCCTGGTATCATAGTAAAAACCTTATCACTTCTCACACACTATATTCAAAACTAAAACTATAAATACTGTTTACAACTAGGCTTCAAAGTGAAAAACCTAATAAGGTTAATGGCTTTGTTCCAGGGACCTTGCCGTAGACAGATGGAGACTGTAATGCAGGACATGAAGATGTCTCATCGCGTGTACCCAAGGGCATTCTATATTCCAAACTGTGACCGAAAAGGATTCTTCAAAAGGAAACAAGTAAGAACATCTCCCAAAAATGTACATCCTCATGTATAAGTCAATGGCTTTAACCCATCATCCTATTTCTTTGGTAATGAAAAAGTATCAAAGAACAAAGGACTTCTGCATTACTTTGTTTAGCAATATTGAAGAGTATCTGTCATCCTACACAAGTCTGGTTATGTGGAAAGGTCACTTAGATGAGGGCCTGGAGATGAAGGATTTCAGGTGGGTGGGAGGGTGCAGGTCACTTTTCTTTATTCTTCATCTCCTTTAATAGAAAAAGTATTTTGAACCATTAATGGTAGATGTTTCTTTTTTTGTTGAAGCAAAGAAGATGAAGATCAAACACCTGCTTTGCTCCAGCAAAAAAAGGAGACATCTAGGTCTCGCCTGCTGTGTAAGACCTCATTTTAGGGTCCCCCTCCTCCCCATTTCCAAACTCAAAGCCTTAAAATGGAACTGTCATTTAAATAAAAAAATAATACTTACCTTACCTCTGCAAAGCCCTCAATCCCTCCACAACTTACCTCAATTCTGTCCTGTGCCGAAGAACCCAGGATGGTGCCGGATGGTATTGAGGCCAGGAAAGTGCCAGGTGCTGCCATCTTCCTCAATCTTCTTCCTTCTTCTGCCTATGTCACCAGATTTTACACTGAGTAGACGGGGGATCAGGTGATGTATCCTCATGTAAATGAAAAAAAAAGAGTACCAGTCTCATTGCGCATGTATGAGATTGGCACTGTTCTTTCCATTGCTGGGAAAAGCCCCTTCTGCCCATGCCCAAGATCAGACAAGCTCAGAAGCAGCATCCTGAAGCTTCCTGAGATCTGTGACATGGGT
Organism: Pyxicephalus adspersus; assembly: GCF_032062135.1. Classification (NCBI taxonomy): domain Eukaryota; kingdom Metazoa; phylum Chordata; class Amphibia; order Anura; family Pyxicephalidae; genus Pyxicephalus; species Pyxicephalus adspersus. The sequence goes on along the minus strand of NW_027318204.1, from coordinate 1,856 downwards.
ATCCCAGAAGGCTAAGCATTGCTGTGGCAGTAAAGACAGAATGGAAGGGGCTTCCTCATTTTTTAAAAAGAAAAAAAGCAAGCTAATATTATTACTTTTTATATAAGTAAACATTTTGTTGATAGGTCAATCTTCCAAAAATTTATTAGCCATCATTCTGCTCCCTTTGTTGAAATCTCCATTGGAGAATTCACGGCTAGTGATCAGATACAACAAACTCACTTGTAACTTGAGATTTCGAGTTTTTCATATAAAGGTTTGCCTAACCATTACTTTTTATAAAGATTGTTTTTTTTTTTTTTTAATGATTTTTTTCTTTTTTTTCTCTTGACAGTGCAAACCCTCCAGAGGCCGCAAGCGCGGGATCTGCTGGTGCGTAGATAAATACGGACTTAAGCTTCCTGGTAGCGATTATGCCGCTGGCGACCTGCAATGCCATAGCTTTGACAGCAGCAACATCGAATGATCCCTCCACGATCTCATTCATGCTAAGACGGCCCAAGGCGGACACGATCACTCTTGTTTTTTTTTGTTACAATTTCCTGGGATATCCGAAGGAAATTTTTTTCCTTAATTTTTTTTTTTATTTTATTTTTCCTCATCTCATCGGCAAAGGAAAAAAAAATCTTGAAAGCTTCAGAAGATAACACAAAATAAAGACAATGATGAAGAAGCTGAGGAGAGGTGAACTTTTGTTTAATTAAAAAAAAATAAAACAGAGTGAAGCTTGAGGCAACGGAAAAAGTGAATTCACAAAGTTGAGGTTTTTTTTTTTCCGTTTTGAAAATCTGTTGCGTTTTGAATATTATTATTGAATATTTTTATTTTTGACAAGGGGAAAACTCCCAGTAAGCTTTTCTTGGCTCCACGCTGTTCGTGTTTTTGTCAGACTGAGGGAGGTAGCAGAACATCTCGTATTTTGGAGAAAATATAATAAAAAAAATACTTAAAAGAAAAAAAAATGGCAACTTACAGCGCTGAGTAATATATTGGCGCTATATAAGTCCTGTTTATTAATAATAATAATAACGGACTCCCTGACTTTCAGGGTTTCTTTGAAAGGTGAACAAGTCAATGCGGAGATCTTTTCTGCCCTTCCAGTCAACAAACTGAAAGTGATGGAGACTGAATGATGTTGTTGAAAATGAACCGAGAGAGGTCAGATCTTGGTTTTGGTTTTCACCGACTGATTGAAGCTCTAGAAATCGTTTACCTGTCACTTTAATATTTCAAAGGGGTTTTTGTTTTTTTCTGTTTTTGTTGGGACAGGGCACAGGACACTTGTAGCAATGCACTCCATGAAACTAATATTGCTTAAGAACAGTGGCAGCGCTTTCTTTATTCATCATTAATGTTCTTGTTGCATTGACTCTGTGTCAATCAAGGCATGGTTTTATCGAAACTTGACCGAACATCTACACAAAACAGCTTTTTTTCAGTCCTTAGAAGCGTGGCACCATTTTGCTTGAGTATTTAGTTCAAGTTGGGTGTGCAGATTCACCTTTTAACGCTCTTGATTACCTTATCTGACAGCAGAAAGTCCTTTTTATTGGCTTATTTGCTGAGAAGCTGTGATTTTTATTTCTATTTTTTGTAAATCGCTACTTTATTCGACAGAATGTTAAATAATGGCTCTCCATGCCCCGTTGCTGCCAATAGCTTTTATGCCTGCACATGTCTGAAATGGTCCATTGCTGAAGGTATCTCCCACTAGTTCAGGTTCCATGTGTATTACTAAAGGCCAATATTGCACTTTTAGCAGCATGGTTACGGACCTGCTTCCTCTCCCAGCCCTTTACCCCCCCCCCCCCCATCCCTTTTTTTTTTTGTTTTGCAGAATAATTGGTGCTGTTTTT
>NW_027318203.1:0-6997 GCF_032062135.1 Pyxicephalus adspersus | reverse complement strand
GTGGAGCTCTACTTTTCTGGAGGGAAAGGATGAAGGTTCAACAAATTAAGCAGACTTTATTCAGGATCCTTTTGTTTTTCTTGTCAGGAAAAAATTACTTCAATAACTTATAATTAAAGAAGAAATATGCTCAAATTTCAATAAAAAAAAACAAAAACACACTTACCTTCAATAACGCAGGGCAGTCCGATCACTCCAGGGGTGTCCAGCATCAGGTCCTGTGTCATCTCAACATCCCTCACCAGAGCCGGTGCCCTGGGCCCTGCCATCTTTGTGTTCTCTTATGGTTTCTTCATCCTACGTCACCCAACCCAGGCGTGAGATCAGGTGACGTAGGATAAAAAAAAATTTTCTCCTACATTTTCTCTTTGAGCTCCCAAAAGCCTCCCGGGATGCCTGACTTAGGTACCCCGAGTGGTTTTGCGCTCCCATTCATTCTCGACCTCCTGGGGGGCTGCACCCTTTTTTCTTTTTTTTAAAAAAAAGTGTTGCACCCAAAAAAAAAAAAAATGATAAATGGAAGTATCACAGTATTGCAGAAAGCATGGGCAAGACTGAAAGCAAAGCTATGATGACATTTATAACTGCTTCCTTACATACAGAAAAAGTTGAAATACAGTGTACTTACAGATTTATTAGGAATATGTCCACAACTGTATACCAGTCTAATAATAAGAAATTAAAAGCTTTCGCCTGCTATCTGTTGAAGCCTAAAATAAACACACTGTTTTAAATCAGCGCTAATCTGAAGTAGTAAACCAGAGAATAGGAACAGTAAATTAGGTGTATTATTATTATTAATAATAATAATAATAAACAGGATTTATATAGTGCCAACATATTATGCAGCGCTGTACATTAAATAGGGCTTGCAAATGACTAAGACTAATACAGACAGTGACACAGGAGGAGAGGACCCTGCCCCAAAGAATGAACTTAGGTCTATACCCTAGGAGCTCCAGCTTGTACAATTTTGACCTTCATAGGCTACTTTCACACGTCAGATGATTCTCGCCTCAGGGCTGGTATCAGACAAAAATCTGGTGTGTGTACAGTGCTCGTCTGATGTCATTCATGGATTTGTCTTGGTGGATCCAGGAACAGCAAACAATGAATGATCGTAATACAAGTGAAGGATCCACGGACAACAAACGAGGAAAAATCATAATTAAAGGCCGCTTCACTGCTCCCTCCCCTCTTCATTTAGCAGAACAGCTCTGAATATACAGCACTCGTTCGATCTTCTATCAATGGAAAGGATCATGAAAGACTGACAATTATTGAGCGCGTGTACATAGTCTAAATTTTACATTATTTTACGTTACATTTGATGAACATATGTTTAGAAAATAAAGTGACAGAATAATCCCTTAGTATGGCAATTTCATAACACATAAGTGCAACATACCAAAGCATTCAGTTGTCTGTGTGTATATCCTAGGCAATAAGTAATGATGTTTCTTGGTTGCTAAAATAATTAAAAGACCTGTTCCACCTATTGTAAGTCAAGGTCTGATAAATTGAAAGTATATTAGCAATTCTATATCCATAAATTGCAATCAAGCCTTAGGACTCCTCTATTACACAGTATATCTTATGCAATAACATTTCCATGGCTATTGTTACTCCTTTGGATTTAAACCATGTAAATAATTGTTAAATGTTGTAGGCGCCCCTCCAGTACAGTTTAAATACATACATAAATTCATATAAATGTGGATAAATAAAACAGGAATATGAAATACTATCATTAAATGTATTAGCTGAATACAGTTTTTAGAACGCTATTTTGTTTGAGCAATGGTTGTTCCTTAAATAGTTCTTACGCAGACTGAGACCACCTGTGACTTATTAAAGCTATAAAAGCTATAAAACACCACTGGCTTTTAGTCTGAAGTGTGCCAAGCTGCTCTAAATTCAAGAATTAAATGTAAATTGTAAATCTGTAGACAGATTTACTCTTTGGGTTGCCAGCACAAGTTTCAGTCTAACCCAGAATAATGGTTTTATGTACTTATTTATTATAATTGTCATATTTTAACTCTGCATGGAGACTACAGCCTTTTCACTAATCATTATTCAGTTTAGCTGCTCTTACACTGTTGATCACTTTCTATAGTCTATATTCCTTTTTAAGTCTGTGGTTTCAGCCTTTACAAAAATCCTGTGGACCTCACAATAGTTATATTGTTGAGGCTCCTTTTGGGTATCAGAATAAATACCTTTTTAAAATAAAATCTTGAAATTGCTCAAACTTAGTTACATTTTGAAACAGACACAATTACGAATCAGATTATTATTTTTAAGTAGAAACATTCATCTCCCTTACTAGAAAAAATACTACCCTTGATTGCTTGACTGCTTAAAAAGTACTTACCAGATGGTACATGGTAAACATGTTTAAAACATTTGAATCCCAATGATCCAGGTCACTGCTTCAGAGGATGCCAGGTTCTGGGTGATGTCCTTAATACTTGGTGGTCATGTGCAATGCTTACCAGAATTTGGGTAAAAGAATTAAAGATGTTGGCTCACCTGCTTCAGATACATACACCCATAGACCTATGGTTGGCTATATCAAATTTTAAACCTTCTATTCTCTCTAATACACAATTTAAACTTTTCAAATTGTTAGCTGCCAGACAGACTATAGCCGGCCATTGGAAAAAGCAACTTCTTTCCTTCATGAGGTTAAATCCATGTTCAGTAAAATGAAAAATTACCTAGCATTCTAAATGATATTATCATAATTTTTTGAAAATTTGGGAACCTTGATTTTCATACACTTTACTCTCACTTCCAGTTGCCTTGATCCCAATTGTGATATTATATTTACTTAACTCAATGTTTTGATTGCTCTTTACAACAAATATTTATTTGCTCCTCTTTCTTACCCTTCCATTTTTTCCCTTCTTCCCCAGTTTCATGCTTTTGTTAGATACATATGGCTTAGTCTTTGTAAAGTGTGCCAATGTCCTAGACCCATCAATCTGGTTCTTGGGTAATGGGGACTGTGTTCATTGTGCACTATATCAATCTGACTGTATTGCTAGTTACTGAACTATCCTCAGCATAGTTACTTTACCATACATTATTGTTAATGGATATGGTCCCTAATCCGTTATGTTACAGTGCTGTTGTTTTCAATTATATACTTAAGTTACACTATCATTTTTTCAGCTTAGATTTTTTTTTTCTTGTCATAACCTATAAAACTAATAGAAATCATTAAGAGAAAATCTCAAGGCAGATGGAGAAGGGTTTTACACCCTAGGTATACCCTCGGTACATAAAGGTACATAAAAAGAATATACGCTAACCATGCTGGTCTGCATCAACTGCCAGCAATTTGAATGGGTGAGAACTTGAGTGCAGTATTTTATATCTTTTTGACCTCTTCACTTAAAGCCTATACAAAATATAAGATTCACTTATTTCCTGCTGCAAGAAGCATTACAGGTGTTTAATATCATTAGAAACTGAAAAAGTATATAGTCTTCAATTAGATATGTCCAGTCTGGTCTTTCAGCACTTTCAGCACTACTAGGCAAGCAGCAGAGATTCCATAGGTAACCCTAAGCACACAGATAATTGCAAACTATACACATTAGACATTTTTTAAATAATACACACATCAATATTATTTTTAAATATGGCAAACAGCTTATCTTTCATGTGCACTTATAAACACACACACATTGGAGTTCCTGATCAAGGAAGTTTTGGCAAACTCTTGGGTGGTCATCTCAGTAGTATTTTTGGCACAGACAATCCTTGGCCACTACAGACTTAGTTATCATACCTTGAGGTCTGATTACTGATGTGAATGTCTGTGAAAACACAAAGGTATAATGAAAAGAACAAGAAAGCATATGAAGCTTGAATGTACTGATCTAATACTTTACACGTAGCTTTGAACTGCACGTTGGTTTCAGCTTTGAACTGCACATTGGTTAATTCATGACCGGTTGGTCTGTATACTCTCACATATCTGTCAGTACTTTCTTTTTTGCCAGGGGCCCTGTGTGTCTATGTCTGTCATTGCTCCCTGTTTCTTTGTCAGTCAGTATTGCTAATAATGCCAGGACCCCTGATGTGCATCTCTCTATGCCAGTCCTGTTTGCCAACATCCTTACGTCTGTCAGCATTCTTGTTTGCATTACATAAACTTGAAAATTGTGAGAGTAGGGGTTTAACAGTTCAGACTAACACTATGAATGCACACTGACATGTCTAGGTTTATTTAGCAAGGTGGTCTGGAGCATAATACTGATGTGCAAAGCAATTCGAAGTCCCTAAAGCCAATAATGTGAAACAATGGCATGAATTTCAGCACAAAATAGTCCAGATTTAAAAAATTAAAATCATCTTTTTCACTACAATGATTATGTTCTTCTTGACCTTATCTACCAATGACTTACCTTGTCCAGCACTTGTTTGGTTTTTGCATATTTTTAATCCCCACAAAACCAAAGCTGCCATATAGATTAATGAATTCTAATGCATGGAGTTCTCAGGGGAGATCCGGGAAGAACATAAAAAACATGCTTGAAAGCTGTAGTAAAGTACATGTAATGCATGATATGTAAATAAGTTTGCACATGAGGGATACAGGAGATACCTATCTGCTTCAGTAAGGAGATTTATTGTCATATTTCATAGTTCTAATGTCTCTTGACCTGGTTAAACATAATTCATGTTTACTAGAGAGGTGTTTGTGCAGTACAGTATAACAACCTAATATTGCAGTTTCTGCCTTCATTTCTATCTGCCACATTGCAAGGTTGTTTTTTTGTGGGGAAATTCTGTTATTCTTATATGGAGACAGCAAATAAAACCATCAACTGTTTGGCAGCATAGAATTCATGGCCTCCACAACTGTGTAAAAGAAATCTTTGGATTTAAAAAGTACAGTATCTGCATTTTATTTAGGCTGGAGAACACAGCAGAATAAAAAAAAACAACACTTTTTGTGTAAAGCCTTAAAGGCCTTTGGGTATAAATAGAAATATTCTACACTTCCAGTTGTGGGAAGCATTTGACTCACACACATTCCTCCCACAGCTCTGGTAACTGGTTGCTATGTCGTGACTTGGAAATTACACAGGGCCTCAATTCTTCTTCTGGCCTTTGTCTGGCTACTTTTGTGGTGAGCTCTACTATACAGGTAGTCCCGGGTTACATACGATATTGAATTTGTATGTAAGTCTGAACAAGTACATTATTTTCAAAAATGCAGTTAGGACAGATGTTTGTCTCAACATATTAGGCAACGTGGTGTCAGTTACTGTAAAAATTCCTCAATGTGACTTAATCACAAAAAAGACAAAAAAGAGAAAACTTTATGAAGCCCAGACATTCATTAACTTCTGGAGCAAGCTGTTTTTTGATATGCAAAAAGAAACAACTGAACAGTTTGTCTTGGTCATTAAAGAGTTACAAGAGCTTGCAGAAAAGCTCAGGCCTTAAAGCGTACCTAAATTCAGAAATTTCACTTTACATGAAAAGGTAAACAACCCTTTTATATTAAGTGAAAAATTAAAAACACAGATCTTGCGCCTGGGTCAGGTGACATAGGATGAAGTACCCAGAAAAACAGATGAAGATGGCGGCGCCCGACGCGCCGGCTCGCTGACGGGTCTGATGGAAGAGACCTCTGGATGGATCAGACTGCCCTGTGGGATTGAAGGTAAGTGGATTTTTTTTGTTTTAGGCACTTTTGGGTTTATTTCCTCTTTAAGATCAGCCACAATTTCAGTTATGTTTAGCAAAAGATTTCTTCTGCAAGTCATGCAAACCACCCCTCCCCCCCATCAAACTTCCATCTCCTGCACACGAGCGAGTAGGAAGCCCCGTTCGTATCTAGGAGTCATCTCTATGTTGGATGTTCTTACCTCAGGGACTGCCTGTATAGTGATAACTGCAGGGAGAACCCAACTGCAAAACCAAGAGTCCCGGGTTCCCTGCTGTGGGATGTAGCTATTGGTTTTGGCCGTGAGTGACAACAATGAGTTTGAAAACACTAATACCTAACATTTTAGGCATGAACATGAAGTCCTGTAAAAAATAGGGTGTGTTTGACCAAGCAATGAAAGAAGTCTCAGTAAAAGCAGTATTAAGCAGTCAAAAGAATTGCATTGACATTACTACTGTATTAGTACTGAAATTAAGTGCTACCATTTACACAGCTCAAAAAAATAGACTTCGAAAGCTAACATTGAAAAACATAATGCTACATTCTGCTAGCTTCACTTTTATGCCAAAAAACCTTCATAAACCTTACCACTCTAAGAATACAGTAAAATACGACAACAGAACATTTTATTAAATGTAAATAAATGTTAAGGTGTACAGTCTTTACAGAAACCTGATATGTTAGCATAAAACTACCCAGCATACACACAGGTAGACCTTGAAATATAAGGTTATACATAGATGTTACTATTCTTCCATAAACATCATAGAAAATGCAGAGTTGTCCAAATCTTGTGATATCATTGACCAATTATTTGGTATATTACAAACAGATCAATGCTGCTTGGAAAATATACAATGAATACCCCAAAAGGAAACCCATTATTTTCTCTTTTTTCTCCACAGAGCATAAAAAACACTTAAAGAATTAGGCACCTAAAGACACCTAAAGACACCTAAATGATTAGGCAAAATGCATATTAGAGCCAATTCTAATCAGACCTTAATACATATTTCCTCTTCTGCCCTCAGCTATTCATTTTTCTTTATTCTATTCTTGTTTTTACTATAATATATTTTCACATTTTTTTTTTTCATTTTAATTGATTTTATTTGTAAAGAAGATGGTAAAAACTGAAAAAGATAAATACATATTTATGTGCAAATAACATAATGCCATAATTTGTGCCAGAAATAACATTTTATTATCATCTACTAGATTGTAAGCTCTTCGGGGCAGGGTCCTCTCCTCCTGTATCACTGTCTGTATTAGTCTGTCATTTGCAATCCCTATTTAATGTAC
>NW_027318202.1:0-6999 GCF_032062135.1 Pyxicephalus adspersus | reverse complement strand
AATTCTATTCTTCTATGACTATTTACAGTAGCTGTGGTTTTCTTATAAGCACAGTGGGGCACTTTATGGAAACTGGAGATAACATGAACTATTAGCTCTGGCACCTAATTAGGCTTTTCATTTCAGAGCAAAGTAAATTGGTTGCTATAGGCAACAGCTCTGGTATTTTTCAGTTGTCATTAACCTCAGTGCTTTATTATCAATTAAACTGTACTTTCTAAGCAGCCTGAAATCAGTTCCTTTCCCAACAAACAAACTTGAAGTTTTATTTAAGGATGCTGAAGTCTACTATATTTGTTAAGTGCAAATATAATAACAGGCTACAAACCTGCAGTGTGAGTGTTGTGTAGATGCTAAAGTCTGCATGTTTAATAAAGTATTTGTCTTGTTTGCTTTTGTTTGTTAGATTCTTTGCTTTTTTTAAGAATGACTTGGTAAGTTTCGCCCAAAAACGGAACTACAGTGTAATAATATTAAAAAAGAATATACCATTCTTCCATAAGGGCTGTTACAGTTTCAGTTTTTTAATGAATGATACAGAGAATAGACTTTATGTCACCATGGTATGTTTCTGACATTTTTTTAAACCATGGAAGCCACTTAGATGAGTTATGAAACATCTAAACAGTGCTCAGGTATAAACAATACCTTTCTCCAAGTGTCACTTGCTGATCTTGAAGAGATTGTCTAACTTTCTAAGGAGCTAAACCTCATCAGCCCGCAGATCTCATACATGGGGGCAATTCTAAACCCTCTCCTCAGAGGTTGTTGACCCACAAAATCACACTCAGAGCAAGCCTCACTTTCTTTTGAGCTTCAGGTTATGGAATGAATTTGCTGTTACAATTTAGCATTTACAATTCCACCGATGATAACAAGCTATCATGGTCCAAAAACAGCAAAGCAGGGCCAAACCGTGATACTGCCACCACCATGTTTTAAAATGGGATTCAAATCTTATGCTGGAATAACAGCACTTCACTGAACTGACTTCTACCAGTGCCACGGATTTTGTGCTTGAGAATTATTAGATTAGCCCGTAGCCTTGCATGCATAGCTGGTCTAGCACTGTGTGGCAGAAACCTCTAAAAGCAAATAGAAAGTAGGGCAGCTAGAAAAGCAGTCCCCAACCTGTGGTCTGCAAGAAAATTTTGGCGATCCGTGGCTCTGATGGGTGTATTCCCCCAGTGGGGTACAGGAAATGATCCTGCTTGGGAGGGTGCACTGGCCAAAGCCACGGACCATGTCTCCCAAATGCATCGCAGGCTCAGGGCGGTGGGCGGGTTGTGTCTCCGGACTCCCTGCAATGGGAGAGTGGGCAGGTTCTGGAAGGAAGGAACACTGGTATTGAGAATGAGGGTCTTCAGTGGTCCGATGAATTTAGGGGACAGAACTGACCTGTAAGTATGCTGTCAGGAAAAGAGCCTGGAAATTCCTATTCTGTGTTTAAATACGCTGATTTTATTAGATATGTTGTTTTACACATATTTCAGACTGATTGTACAAACTTTGACTCTATACTAACACTGTAAGGTAAATTTATACACAATTCACTTTTGGGAAAGTGATTGCCATAAAAGAAGATGGAAAAAACAATACCAAGATATATATGGCTAATGCATGCTTTATATCTCGCAGTACCAAAAGTTATTTAATTGCCCATGTAAAGAAAAGGCTTTGGACATTATAGAGTGCAGAAGCCATGTGCTTTTTTAAACAATGTGAATGTGACAAGTGCAGCAACCTATACTAGTCTTTTCTATCATGAGTATAAAGTAGACATAGTCTTTTAAGATGAATTCTTGTTTTCTTTAGGTTTGCTAGGTAACACACCAGGTTTGGACAATCAAATCACAAAAAAAGTTTATCTTAATATTTCTAGTACTGTAACTTAGTATTTGCATTACATACTTCCTGGTTGATTAGTGGTGCATAAAGCAGTACGCCCCACCATCAGGCATACCTTCTCACAGTAAGAAAGGTGCTTGGTGAGGTCTAATAAATTGCATTATTCAAAAATCTATTTTAAGTTTACAGTGTAACTGCAAATGGAGAAAAGGATGCGAGTGTATCTGGGGGACAGTGAGATCAGAGGACCATATGTAACTTTTCTGCATTTTTGCATCCTCTCTGTGGCAGCCTATACTTAACTAACCGCAGGTAAAAAACAAAAAACAAATAGTAACCTCTAGAGCTGGAAGTGGAGCCCAAGGCAAAATTTTAAATGCACAGATCACATACAAATGCATATTTGCCAATTTGAAAAAAGTTAAATTGTTTGTTTTATTGTTTTTTGTAGACAGTGAGATAGAGGAATGTACTTGAAAGGTAACACAGTGGGGAAGTACAGACACATTGCTTTACCAGCAGATATCTGTCCTATTTTATCTACTAGGTAGAACTGTGTTAATTCACAACTAATGACTCTTATACACTTGAACTTGCAATTAATAATGTAATCAAAAATGTTAATATAATCTAAATCTTTTATTGAAACCCTGTATTGTTTTATTTGATAATTTGAAAAGCCAGTGTATATCATGTGCCTATCTATTTTGTACTTTTCCCATCTTAGACAATTGAGAAATACACCCTTCTATCTCCTATCCAAAGAAAGGAGGTTTTACATTTATGATGTAGCTGGGGTAAAAATAAATATTGACTAGTAGAAATCCTGTAGAAGATAAACAACAGCAATGGAAGTTACATGAAGAGAGCACAGCGGGGTGCCTTTTGCTTGTTTTTTTGTAGACAGTATTATTCTAAATTGTTGTTTTGTTTTGGTATTATAGAATCCTATCTACATCAAATCCGTTACTATCGTTAGTGAAAAAGTAAGGGCAAATACAGTCACAAATACTTTCTGACTCTTAGAAAGATACTTGGTAGAATGGCAGGAACCCCAAGAACCAAGGCCTCCATTTAGCACAGGTACGGTGTCATTTCTGGAGCAAATTGCTGCTTATGATGCTGTTGCCCTCCTTTTTGCCATTTTTTCTAAGCACCAGGCAATAGTAGCCTCTTACATTAAATGGGTACCTCACCTCCGACACTACAACAACCACCCTAACAGGTTTAACGGTTAAAATATGTGGCCATCTACGAACGAATATATATAAAGAGAAGAATTTACATCACACTGAGCATTGCGATATGTTACATCATTACAGGCAGACAGTCTTGACATCCTCTATGAAACCAGCAATAAAAAAACTATTGCTCAAAGTTCCCTTGAAGGATAAAAGACCTGCCTATCCCCATGCCAGGTTAAAAGGGGACATGTAGTCTATTTATCTCTCAGGTCAGCACCTTTACATGTACACTCCAGGGAGAATATAAATGCTCTGTAGCCAAAGGCAGGGTGCAGGAATGTGAATTGGTAAAACTCTGCCCAGATCTAAGGTAACTTCTACTCTGGAATGACAATTCTTAGTACTACACCTAGCCCTAAACTTATCTTAAAAAAGGAAAGATAACATTCCCACACCAACACATGTAGAAAACAATTCTAGTTGTTTTGGGAATTGTGCTGGTTATCCTGGAGGTCTTAGAAGTGTGAATTTACTCTTAAGCGACCAAAGATTTGTTTTTTTCAAGCCTGACATGTACCTGTTCCCTAAAAGCCAATAATATTTGCCTTTAATATCTGTTCATATAAGTATGTAAGTTTCTGTAAATGTATGCAGTTGAGATATTTTGTGTTATCTAGTTATAAACAAGTTTCTGAGGTAGACATTCCTGTCACAAAAATTTTAATGTGAGTTTGCTGTACATCAGCTGGTCTTTGCCCTAAAATAGGACAAAACACGGCTGATTAAAGCTTGTCATACTATCATCTTGTTTTAAAATATAGGTCAACCCCTTATGTAGTGAGCTGTATGGACCAAATCACAGCAATTCTATTCTTCTATGACTATTTACAGTAGCTGTGGTTTTCTTATAAGCACAGTGGGGCACTTTATGGAAACTGGAGATAACATGAACTATTAGCTCTGGCACCTAATTAGGCTTTTCATTTCAGAGCAAAGTAAATTGGTTGCTATAGGCAACAGCTCTGGTATTTTTCAGTTGTCATTAACCTCAGTGCTTTATTATCAATTAAACTGTACTTTCTAAGCAGCCTGAAATCAGTTCCTTTCCCAACAAACAAACTTGAAGTTTTATTTAAGGATGCTGAAGTCTACTATATTTGTTAAGTGCAAATATAATAACAGGCTACAAACCTGCAGTGTGAGTGTTGTGTAGATGCTAAAGTCTGCATGTTTAATAAAGTATTTGTCTTGTTTGCATTTGTTTGTTAGATTCTTTGCTTTTTTTAAGAATGACTTGGTAAGTTTCGCCCAAAAACGGAACTACAGTGTAATAATATTAAAAAAGAATATACCATTCTTCCATAAGGGCTGTTACAGTTTCAGTTTTTTAATGAATGATACAGAGAATAGACTTTATGTCACCATGGTATGTTTCTGACATTTTTTTGAACCATGGAAGCCACTTAGATGAGTTATGAAACATCTAAACAGTGCTCAGGTATAAACAATACCTTTCTCCAAGTGTCACTTGCTGATCTTGAAGAGATTGTCTAACTTTCTAAGGAGCTAAACCTCATCAGCCCGCAGATCTCATACATGGGGGCAATTCTAAACCCTCTCCTCAGAGGTTGTTGACCCACAAAATCACACTCAGAGCAAGCCTCACTTTCTTTTGAGCTTCAGGTTATGGAATGAATTTGCTGTTACAATTTAGCATTTACAATTCCACCGATGATAACAAGCTATCATGGTCCAAAAACAGCAAAGCAGGGCCAAACCGTGATACTGCCACCACCATGTTTTAAAATGGGATACAAATCTTATGCTGGAATAACAGCACTTCACTGAACTGACTTCTACCAGTGCCACGGATTTTGTGCTTGAGAATTATTAGATTAGCCCGTAGCCTTGCATGCATAGCTGGTCTAGCACTGTGTGGCAGAAACCTCTAAAAGCAAATAGAAAGTAGGGCAGCTAGAAAAGCAGTCCCCAACCTGTGGTCTGCAAGAAAATTTTGGCGATCCGTGGCTCTGATGGGTGTATTCCCCCAGTGGGGTACAGGAAATGATCCTGCTTGGGAGGGTGCACTGGCCAAAGCCACGGACCATGTCTCCCAAATGCATCGCAGGCTCAGGGCGGTGGGCGGGTTGTGTCTCCGGACTCCCTGCAATGGGAGAGTGGGCAGGTTCTGGCATCATGACATCACTCGGGAAAGTTTCTTCCCCTTTGACACACACAGCTCCTCGCCCATGCCAAGTCCCAAATCGGTAAATTTAGTGGTCCGTGACATCCAAAAGGTTGGGAACCACTGCGCTAGAAAGTAGAAGAGAACAAAGAGTAAAAATAGACCCATGAGCTCACACACACCACTAAACTTACAGCTATTTAAGCTCCTGACAATAAACCACGGCACCTGGGCTCCCAAGATTTGATGGGTATACCATTGATGCTGGGAGATCTACCCTGGAAAGCCTAATGCTAAAAACCAATATAATAAGATTGCTGAAGCTGGGACAAAGAAGGAACACTGGTATTGAGAATGAGGGTCTTCTTTATGGCTTGTTAAAGTGGTCCTATGAATTTAGGTGACAGAGCTGACCTGTAAGTATGCTGTCAGGAAAGGAGTCTGGAAATTCCTATTCTGTGTTTAAATACGCTGATATTATTAGATATGTTGTTTTACAAATATTTCAGACTGATTGTACAAAATTTGACTCTATACTAACACTATAGGGTAAATATATAAACAATTCACTTTAGTGAAAGTGATTGCCATAAAAGAAGATGGAAAAAACAATACCAAGATATATATGGCTAATGCATACTTTATATCTCGCAGTACCAAAAGTTATTTAATTGCCCATGTAAAGAAAAGGCTTTGGACATTAAAGAGTGCAGAAGCCATGTGCTTTTTTTAATCAATGTGAATGTGACAAGTGCAGCAACCTACACTAGTCTTTCCTATCATGAGTATAAAGTAGACATAGTCTTTTAGGATGAATTCTTGTTTTCTTTAGGTTTGCTGGGTAACACACCAGGTTTGGACAATCCAATCACAAAAAAGTTTATTTTAATATTTCTAGTACTGTAATTAAGTATTTGCATTACATATTTCCTGGTTGATTAGTTGTGCATAAAGCAGTACGCCCCACCATCAGGCTTACCTTCCCACAGTAAATTGCATTAGTTAAAAATCTATTTTAAGTTTACAGTGTAACTGCAAACGGAGAAAAGGATGCGAGTGTATCTGGGGGACAGTGAGATCAGAGGACCATATGTAACGTTTCTGCATTTTTGCATCCTCTCTGTGGCAGCCTATACTTAACTAACAGCAGGTAAAAAAAAAACCAAATAGTAACCTCTAGAGCTGGAAGTGGAGCCCAAGGCAAAATTTTAAATGCACAGATCAACACAGTGGGGAAGTACAGACACATTGCTTTACCAGCAGATATCTGTCCTATTTTATCTACTAGGTAGAACTGTGTTCATTCACAATTAATTACTCTTATAACACTTTAACTTGCAATGAATAATTTAATCAAAAATGTTAATATAATCTAAACCTTTTGTTTGAAACCCTGTATTGTTTTATTTGATAATTTGAAAAGCCAGTGTATATCATGTGCCTATCTATTTTGTACTTTTCCCATCTCAGACA
This sequence comes from Pyxicephalus adspersus, assembly GCF_032062135.1. Lineage (NCBI taxonomy): Eukaryota > Metazoa > Chordata > Amphibia > Anura > Pyxicephalidae > Pyxicephalus > Pyxicephalus adspersus. The sequence continues at coordinate 309 of NW_027318202.1, read as the reverse complement.
ATTGGGAAATACACCCTTCTATCTCCTATCCAAAGAAAGGAGGTTTTACATTTATGATGTAGCTGGGGTAAAAACAAATATTTACTAGTAGAAATCCTGTAGAAGATAAACAACAGCAATGGAAGTTACATGAGGAGAGCACAGCGGGGTGCCTTTTGCTTGTCCCCCCCCCCTATCTTTATAGAACAGCACTGTACGTACAGTAATTATTTGTTCATCTTTTAGTTGTATGTCACTGGAAATTATGGTGAAGCATTAGCAAAAAGATTCAAATCAAGCTTCACCAAGTTTTTGTTTTATCATTTTTAT
>NW_027318201.1:0-6999 GCF_032062135.1 Pyxicephalus adspersus | reverse complement strand
CAATCCCCCAATCTAAATCCATACTCTTCATCTATAGCAAGCCCCCGCTTAGCCTTGGGAGGCTAGTTGTGCCTTCCCAGCACCTGATTCCCAGCCAGGTGTGTGTGCGAAGGATGGTGTTTGGGGACCCAGAGACCATAGGAGCAGGACAGGGGACACAATAGATAGCCAGATGATCCAGGGTCGGTAACCAGGTAATTCATAGATAACATAGTACAGTATAGTCCAGCAAAGGCAAGTCCAGGAAACAGAGCCAGAGACCATACAGAGGTAATTAGTCTGCCAAAAAAGGTATCCAAGGGTAGGGCAAGGTGGAGTTGGGTTCACAGGCAAAGGTTGGTCCAGGGAGCAAACATAGGGTCAGGAAACAGGCATAGTCAGACAGGTAATCCAAACAGATAGTCACACCATTACCAGGTCAGTCAGGCCAAATGCAACACTGAACAACTGGTACCTGGGAGCTAGAAAGTTAGAAAGGATCAGAAGTTTTTTGCAGAAAAAAAGATTATAGCCAGAAACTAATTTACCCATTGGCTGCAGAGCAAACTCTATTATACCCCTTAGTTGCACGCAGCCTCAGTTTATGTTCAGGGGATGCTAGGGCTGGCACATTCACAGGTAGAGGGAAACAGGGGATGCTGCACGTTGCAAACCACAAACAGCTAATTCTTTGATACCCTTTGCTGCTACAAGTGATATCTTCAGAGGGAATAAACAAAGCATGCCAGACTGTGTTGGCTTATAACCTGGGATAGCCAGCCAGATAATCATCTCCTAACACAGAAAAGGCAAAATATAAAACATTTTGTTTATATGTTTCAACAAGACCTCCAGGTACCAAAGTCTTTCCCAACTTTTAGTTCTTGAGTGGGTCATGAGAAAAATACATGGACTTGGAGTAGTTAAATACTGCAAAAATTATGTGAGATTTGATGTAATGTAAATTGTTCTGTAATCATTCGAGAATATTTATTCATTTTATAATAGAATATTGTATTCCACTAGTCATCTGGAAAGTGTTTTGACTTTTGTGTTTTTAAAAATGTCTGCACTTGTTTTATTTCCAGCAAGGAGCTTTTTTCTGTTTTATTTTTAACATATTCTACATTCTGCATTTACCTAGTTGACAAGGATTTCTTAGGTTTGCAGCTTTTACGGCAACACATTGATTCAAACTATTTTTAAACATTTTTATTAAAAGTCTAAAGCAAAAAATTTGAGTCACCAAGAAAGCAAAGTAATAATTAAAGTTAGCATCAAACCACTGAGCCTGACGGAATTGCAAATACTAGGAGAGATTTTATGAAAACAAGGTATAATTTTATGAACATGGCCAATAATGATATATAGAGGTTTTACTAGACAGAACAGAGATATTAGATGAATCACATTTATTGCAGGTGTTAGTTTAAAATTATAAATTGATTTCTTAGATTTGTGTATATATTTATTACTTATTTAATATGTCTCCACTGTAACTCCAAAGCCAGAGATGGACAGATATAATAGTTTAGACACGGCTGAATCAAAGGTAAATATTGACAATCAAAGATGAATATTGGAAAGGGGAGGATCAAAGTGTGAACATTTTTTATTCCTTTTTTTATTGATATTTCTGTTTTACTCATATCTCTGGGTTTAAGATTCTCAGTACTCCATAAAGTCCATGGATTTTCTCTCCATTAATTCTGAAGCACAAAAATGAACATGGAAAGATGGAGGAAAGATGACTTTCCAGCATTATATAGAAGTTCTTAGCAGTAAAGTGTTTTACTTAGCACGGATTTGTTAGTAAAGTGGTGGAAGGATGATATGTATTGCCTAGGATGTGGACTGTGGGGGTTATAGGATCCAGTAAAACTGGTGAGAAATTAAGGTCAGTTTCCCTTTACCACTCTGGTGGTCTAATTAGATCAGTATTTTTACGACAAAAGCGGTATATTGTTTTGCATAGAAATTTATTTTACAATGTAGGCCTATAATTCTTAGGCATAACTCACTGAAGTATGTCTAATATTTAATAAACTTAATAATAAACTTAAAAAAAAAAAACTGTTAAAACAAGAGTGCATAAAAATACCGAAACCTATAATATAACTGTACAGTAGCATATATTATATATATATATATATATATATATATATATATATAAATATATATAATATGCCTATTGGCATCCTACCCGAGGATCTGACGGGTAGGATGCCAATAGGACCAGATAAGTGTTTTTTTTTTTTAATATTTGTAGCTACCCCAAATGGGGTTCGGGGTTACTGCTTTCAGACACATTTGGGGTTACCGTCAGGGAGGTTAAACAACTGATCATAATATTCCTCTGTAGGGCCTAGGGCAGTGTTTCCCAACATTTTTTAACATGTAGGAACACTTGAAATAACTTTCAGGTCTTTAAGGAACTCCAAGTATAATTACTATAGCAAAAACTCTTAATATATTAGCTTGGTGTTCATTAGGAAGAATTGCTTTTACATTGCTGGCCTTAGGGAAGTAACCCTTACAGTAAGCCACAATGGTCATTGGTGTCACTTAATCTGACCTGAGAGGCACAAACTGCTTATTGCTCAAGAAACCCCCAGCAACCTCTGGAGGAACTCTGATTGAGAAACACTGGTCTAGAGTTTGGGCTGCAAAAGAGATCTGGTGGGTCTGCAGCCTCGCAGTCTCAATCCAATATTCCACCCGCAAAAATACCGGGTTCAGTATAAAGATCTGGGAAAAATAAAAAGGTCTGTGTTTTCATGTTAGACTCCAAATTCCTCAGATACCCTGGTGTATGGTGTCTTTGCTGCCTGATGATGGCATAGACCTTCCCTTGGGGAAATTACTCTGTATTCCTATGAAGATTGATGAATTTCCCTGTTTTATTCAGAGTTTCTATGCTTTAACTGCTAAGCATTGGATTGTATCTGTTGCAACATTAAACCTTCATTTAATTAGGATCTACTGTCTCATCTCTGATGGTCAGTTTTGGGACCCATCTATAAAATTCCTCTACATTTTTAATGCCATATCCTGTTTGGTGAATGTCAAGAATTTCTATGTTTTTTTTTTGTGTGGGACTTCTAATTTGGCATAGTACAAAAAATGAACACCCTCTATTGTGATCAGATACGAATCATTGACAGCTCAGTCATAAAAACTAAGATGCATTTCTCATGTCACCTCTTAGTCTCTAGCTATCTCTGATCTGCTTGGCCTGAGTGATCCCCTCTGTAGATCAACCAAATTTGGAAGCCTGATGGCTCACCATAGAGACCAGTTCAAAACCATTTTTTTAAAGTCTTCATCTGCAAGTATGGTGCAGTTTTACACCCCTAGCATTCTAATTCTGTCTTTATTTCCATGCAAAAAGCGTTACTTTTTTTTTTTTATATTATATAAAAATTTCTTTGTATTGGACTTAATGCAGCTATTTTGTAATAAATCCCATACAAAACTATTTTTAATTTCGCACCATTCCTCCCGCCCACACTGGCATATGCACCGTCGTCACCGGAAAACCCCGGAGATCGCCTCTGCACACGCCGGGAGAAGATCGAAGGAGGAAGACGTGTCCTGAGGAGCTCCAGGGACCAGAAGGATGCCGGGGGATAAAGGTAAGTGGATGTGACTCGGGATTACCGCTTTTTGCATTGAAAATCCACACTCGGGATTACCGTTGGGGGGTTAAAGGGGTGTTTCTCTTTAGACCTTTGAGATTTATTTTAGCCATATTATGAAACCATCTTGGTTAGGATGAGCTTGTTGACTTGACCAGAGATGCACATGTAACCAAGTTTGGATGTGCTTACTGGTAATGTCCTGACACCAAAGTGAATGTGATTTATGAGTTATGCTCTCCCTCCACTTTATGACCTCTCCCAGTGCCTAATGACCAATTCAGCATTACTTTCCCCGTTTCTACCCTGAAACACTGTTCAACTGCAAATGTACACAAAATAATACCTATGTAAGTGCTAAATACATATTAAATAACAGATTTACTATTTACATGATGATTAATTTTTTTATGTCTAATTAAAAAAAAAACCTTCATCTTTACCTCGTAACTCTGGGTATATGGGCAGGTGTCCTCATATCAAGAAAATTGTAAGGGCAAGGCAAATGCTAGCCCTTGAGCTTCTTCAGGGTTGTTCCTCTTAAAACTGGCTTTTCTACCTCAGAATCATTGTAGTTCAATGCTAATTGCCTAAAGGATAAGGCACTACCCGCTGCCCAAAAGTAGGTGCAGGAAAGGATTGATCATGTTCCACCTACCTATCCCCTCTTGGGTGATTGCCTGGATATTTATTGAACCAATTTTTGGGGTCTCATAGAACCCTAACCAAATAAGAAAAAAGGTAAATAAACACATCACACAATAGAGAAATACTTTGATCTTATGTAGTCTACCAATGTTCAATGGATTTCTTTCACCACCCATTCCAGCAAAAGCAGGTCTGACATGTGGACTTGTATCATCATAGCAAGGGGACTGTTTATGGCTCTCTTGTTATGGGGATGCTTACTTAGGGTGCCAGGCTGTTTTGTTCAAGGAGGGGGCACATGCTGTTTTTTTTTTAACTTTCTTTATTCATTAAAAAATGAACGTTTTCTTTTTTTTTTTAACGGGTCTACAACCCTTTGTATCCATCATGTAAACACGGGTGTGTCAGCGCCATGGAAAAGCATTTGTCAGCAAGCCAATAAATAGATTCCCTTTATTTAACAAGATTTAACCAAAGGTGAAAAATAGCTGCTACTGTACTATCATAAGATTCACTGTAGCAAGACTTAGCCTAATAAGGTTTGGCCAAAGAATGTCATAAAATGGGGGAATCCAACCAGAAAATAGTGGATGAATCCCCTCCATCTTACTTGGGAGAATTTGTCTGTTTTTTATATTGGGGTATCTAAAAAGTGAATCTATATAAATACTCTTCATTGAGTTGACTACAGTAAATTACATACATTAATTAAATTGCATTTCATTTTGTACTGCTTTTTTTTCTTCAAGGCCACCAATCTAAAACAACTTCCACTGATTGTGTGTACAATATCTACGAACGATCGTGTCGTTATCTGTATGTGCAGGATCGGTGCTATACGATCGTTCATATATATCGTGCAGGAACGTTCGTCGTTCGTTTTCCAACGATAATAATTGGAAGTGTGTACGTAGCTTAAAGTGATGCGGTTGGCTGTCAATGAAGGTTGTGGGTTTACACAAGGGCCAAACATGGCTAAGTGACCTTTAACCTTTGGCTCCTGTTATAATCTGCCTAGACATGAAGCTCCTAATGATACTCATTGGAGCCAGGCCTAACAAACTATCTCCTAAATTACATTCAGGGTCCTGAAGGAATGTCCACAATATCAAAAAGGTCAAAATACTTCCATTCACATGAAGCCCTTCTGGCCCCTGGAGGAGATGGTGTCAGGGCCGCTCCAATAGCTACAGATTAAATACAAACACATAAGTAAAAGTGAGTGGGCCGGAATAAATTAGATTTTGGAAAGTTTAGTCAAAGCTAACTGATTAATGCTGAACTTCTAACACTAATACTTCTAATACTCTTTGTGCAACAATTGGGTGTAAACATTTGCCAGTAAGGTACGAGTGAATAACTAGCCAACATCCTAGAAAGACCTTCATTTGACGCCTGATTAATGACTACAAGCTACATGAAATCCTCCTCGATCTTTGTATTTGTAACTAAAGATGAAGTAAGTAGTGTGAGAATGCGTTTTCTGCAGACGCTGCCTCCTCCACCGGGATGGGTTCCCTGTCTGCGGCGGACGTCTCCTCCTCCAGCTCCACCGCCTATGTGGCCGCTCTTTGATCCGCTGCCGGTGGCGTGATGGAGAGTTGGCTGTAATAACAAAAACAAACATCCCAAATTATAAGGGTGATAAAAGTTAGGAAGTGAAAAACAAACATTCTATAACACCAATCCTTAACAAGAAGACAAATTGCAAAACTTACCAGACAGGATGCGGTCCCGCAATTAGCGCAGGAAATCCGGTCTCCTCTGCTTCAGGTCGCTCCTTGTGTGCTGTATTTGGCCCTCAGCTGGCTGCGTACCCGCTCGGGGCCACAGCCTGTCTGCCAGCCTCTCCACGGCGCTTGGCATAAATGGACGGCTGCTGATCGTAGCGCCACATAAGCATTGTCTAAAGAAAAAGAGAAACAAAACGTTATTTTGACAACAAACAAACAAACACCGCTTAAAAACAAAGAGAAATAAATGATTGATATATTTTTTGCTGCAAATTGACAGTTTGCACTTGTGAAGGGTTTGTTAGTAATATACACACAATATATATATACGTGAATACTATTACTAAGAATATTCCGGATTCCACCCCACTAAGCTAAACGCTAGATAGAGCATTGTAAAAACAATAATTGTGCTCCTAGATGTAAACTCTGTTCATCCGGTAATAAAGTGCCAGACGTACAATCTAAGTAGCGCTGCATTATGTGCGATGTATTTATTTTGTTAACACGGGAAAAACAACAAAAGGGGATAAATCCAAAACACCGTATCTATGTGAGACGGGTGAATGATGTGCCGTCACTAATTGTGGTTCCATCTATCCAGAGGACATTCTACCAGAAGGCGGCCATTGTCACCGGGAGAATTTCTGGGCTGGCGGGATAGCGAGGAGGCCAATCAGTGCTCTTCAAATGATCTACCTAGGATTAGGCTTAGTGGGGTAGAAGATTTGTCGGCATCGTACACACACACACAATAATATATCTATGTACATGGCTGGCACCAGGCAGCTTTAGGTGGGTGCGGTGCACGGCTGCCATGCCTCCCCTACCCAGCTCTCATACACAGCTCCAATCCATGGATCCGTGCAGAGGATTCCAGCTGCTGATATGAGCTGGGCAGTGGGAAGAGCGCAGCTAGAATGAAATGGGGACACAGGCTGCCCCTCCCCCATTCTAGAGCTTGGGAGAATATATTCACCCAGCAGCGGTGTAATGACATT
>NW_027318200.1:0-6999 GCF_032062135.1 Pyxicephalus adspersus | reverse complement strand
AACACTGTTTTCCCAATGTAACCGATTTAAAAATACAAGACAGAAAAATATTTGTAGCACTTGTAGTGCAGTCAGAAGAAGGTTAAAGTTTATTTTGCAGAGTTTTTCTCAATTGCACATTAAAATCAAAAAGATCAAGAACCGGGAGGAGGCTAGAATCAGCTAGCAGAATGGCAGAATTGCATTTTTTGTTTACTTTGAGATTAAGATCGAGAGTGCCTTTGAAGCATTGGGTAGGATATTTCATCCTTTTTGCCAGGCCAGTAATTAAACATGGATCTGGAGCACTTATATGAGCATAATAAAAGAAAAATGATTCTGTAAAGGTGTTACTCAGAAGCAGGGTGCAGGTGCTCCCTGGGTAAGAACAACACACCAGAATCTGTGGGAGTGAAACAGGGCTATATACATTAGTATCCTAAAGAGAGTGAATTAAAGAAAACATACAAATTAATAAATCTTTGCCAATCTGGCAACTACCATCACAGGAGCTTTCCTGGCTAACAGACCAGGTACAGCCTTGTGCTGCCTAGGTCCCTAAACTGAGTGAAGCAACATGTCTCACCCAAGTCACTGACATTGACCCTAAGTAGGCTGGGAGTTTTATGTACGCCTTGATTAACAGACCTGCTTCAGCTGCTCATTAACTGTTCAGTCCCCACACTCCTAAAAGAAAAAGCAAAGTACTAAAACCTAGGACAAATATATGTCATATGTTGCCCCAAACCACAGTCATATGCAACCTGCAGGTGCAATTCCTACAAAAAGTGATGATATTCAGACAAATAAAAGATTGAGGCAAAGTGTGGTACAGCCTCAGGGTTGATTTAGGAAGAAACTCTGCAAAGCAAATAGACAGATATTGCAAGGCTTTGTGAGGGCTGCATGCTGTCAAAGGAGTGATGTAAAACCATACCTCAAAATGAGAGGGTTTAGAGGAGCTTAAGGAGCCAAGGAGATCTTGAGAAAAAGGGACCTGGCCAAGTGAGCCCATCGCTATCACCTTCATTTGGATTATTGAGAGTAATCTGGAAAAGTACAAATATAGCTAAATTGGCCATGTTAGGGTAAAGTGGAACCTAGAACTATAGCACAGTTGCAAGGCCAACAGCAGGACAGAGTGAAGAAAGCTTTTGTATTCTGATACCTGGAATTTACTAGTGACAATTATTATTTTGAAATGCCACATAGTGCTGTGAATGTTACCTGGTCAAAATAAGTACACAGTAAAGGCTTTTTAATGCCGTTGTGCTACACTTAGTGCTAGCTAAAACTACGTACACACGTCAATTTTTCGGCCGGATATCAGGTGAGAATCTGGCGTGTGTACAGCCCACGTCGTTCAGCATCCGTGGATCCGTCCTGGCGGATCCACGAACGATGAACGACGAGCGATCCTAATGCAAGGGAAGGGGGAGAGCGCGCAGCAGGGTGCCGCTCCATCGTTCTCCCCCTCCCCTCTCCATAGAGCAAAACGGTGCTGTATGTACAACACTCATTCATGCATCTTGCGGTTCTTATCGTTGGAAAGTATCGTGACAGTTCCTTTCCAACGACAAGAATTGCACGTGTGTATGCGGCTTAAGTGTAACTTGTTGTCTGCTGTATGAATCATGTTCCTTTCAGATCTTTCCCCCCACTGTTAATTCAATCAATTTTCATAAAAGTGCATGAATGGCCATTTTAGGTTATCCTTATAAAGAAAAGTAAAGACCCTAGCATAATATTGTCAACAAAGTTGCTGGTGAGGTTGAGTACACCTTTGGCAATATGTCCCAAATGAAAAACATTTTTCCAGTAAATTTGGTCCAAAGTTTTGATGGAATAACACTTTTTTAAAGTGCATTTCCATTTGCACATTACATTTTTCTTCCTCAGCAGGAGGTATCGCACTTGCTCACCAGAGGGTCTGCAAGGCATAAACAGAAGACTTGGAAAGTCAATTTAGTTCTAGGCTAATGCCTGTAGTTGATTTTCATAACAAAAAAAAAAGTAAACCAATCATTACCTTCCTAGCTATCTCACTCATAGGCCTGCTAGCCTAAATAGCACATCTGTGTCTCACCCTGCTCAGGTAGAAAACTTGGTCATGGACCAAAAGTCCCAACTTTTCCTTGACAAGCTGAATGTCCCTAAACTAGTTTTCCATTTTTACAAAATCACAACATCCCTATGCTTCTTAGAGATTTAAAAAAAATAAAGTACATGCTTACCTTACATGCTTTTCCTATCAAATATTGAAACACCTTGTGATATATACTACAACGTTGGTATATAATTCCATTGCCTTTTAAACCTCTTCAGTTCCAGACTCAGGTTGCTGGATCCTCAATGGGGTACATTCTCCTTTATCATGCCAACTGCCTATCCCAGGGAGTTGTATATCTTTTTATGATATATGATAGGTTTTATGTTGGTAAAACTAAGAGAGTCTTTAAAAAATAATTTTTATGAACATGTGTATGCTATTAATAATGGAAAAATGCTCACTCCGATCAGTTTTCATGTAGGTACTGAACACAAATTTAACACAAATTTAATGCCAATTGCAATCCTGGGAAAGGTCACCCCCAATCCAAGGGGTGGGGATTTTGATAAGTCTACTACAATGTGAAACAAAATAGATTTTATTATTAAAAGAAAACTACTTTCCAGGTTTAAATTAGGTTTTTACTATTCATTTAACCACACTATGGAAATGTGCTACTATCACTGGTTACTATCAGAAACCTGTAACATACAGTTGGGTCTATAATTATTTGGACAGTGACAACTTTTTTTCTAATTTTGGTTTTGTACATTACCACAATTATTTTTAAATGAAACAACAGACAACAGACTTTTAGCTTTAATTCAGTGGGTGGAACAAAAAGATTGCATAAAACTGTGAGGAACTAAAGCCTTTTTTTTAACACAATCACTTATTTCAGGGGCTCAAAAGTAATTGGACAAATTAAAAAGCTGAAAATAAAATGTTCATTTCTAAAACTTGGTTTAAAACCCTTTACTGACAATTGACTCAAAGGCTATTTCATGGGCTGGTGTGGGCAATTCCTTCCTGATGTCATTATCAATTAAGCAGATAAAAGGCCTGGAGTTGATTGTATGTGGAAGACCACATGTTGTGAACAGACAACATGTGGTCTAAGGAGGTCCCCATGCAGGTGAAACAAGCCATCCTTAAGCTGCAAAAACAGAAAAAAACCCATACGAGAAACTGCTACAATATTAGGAGTGGCAAAATCTACAGTTTGGTACATCATGAGAAAGAAACCAAGCACTGGTGAACTCAGCAACGCCAAAAGACCTGACAGAAGACAGAAGATACAGAAGACATCAGTGTTGGATGAATGCAGAATTATTTCCATGGTGAAACCCCTTCACAACAGCCAACCAAGTGAACAACACTCTCCAGGAAGTAGGCTTTCTGACAAGTTTAATGGCCCTGACCTTTCCCTTTACAAATATACCACTTTGTGTTATCTGTAGCTGTTAATAGGTGACCAGACAAGTCGAAAATGGGAGGTAAAGGAAGAGGGTGGTGATCATCAGACCTAGCAATTCTTATTATAAAGGAAGCATCACTGACATCTGCACAAATATTTTAGCAAACATCAGTAATGCAAGATGGTAAATCCAACAGTATATTTTTTTGTGTACGTTATTTTATGGCTACCAACCCAGCTAACGTCAATGTGTAAAAATGGCAACTATACTCTTAATGTTATAATGCTGAATGACTCTACAACAGAGTGGAACATGGAAGCTATAAAAACTGCAGTGGAACTTGGACTTAGAAAACTTCAAACAGAACTACGAATAAAAGGTATGGTCAATATATTGATGCAACTGACCCGCTAATATAAGTGACATTTGATGCCTTAAATCATACAATGATAATGTAAATGATGACTACTAATTTGAAAGAATATTTTGCAAACTAGTCTCCTTATAGAATTCAACAAATGCATGATCTTTTAAATTTATGAAAGAATATTATGATGTCTTAAGACTTGTTTGTGTAACAATTAGGGCCTGCATGATATTTGGCCCCCCTTCATATTCTGTAATACCATTGTTATTGTCACATGTCATCCTTTCTACCATGATAACATTTCAGTTAGGTGCACATAAGTTAGAAAAATAACACTGTTTTCCCAATGTAACCGATTTAAAAATACAAGACAGAAAAATATTTGTAGCACTTGTAGTGCAGTCAGAAGAAGGTTAAAGTTTATTTTGCAGAGTTTTTCTCAATTGCACATTAAAATCAAAAAGATCAAGAACCGGGAGGAGGCTAGAATCAGCTAGCAGAATGGCAGAATTGCATTTTTTGTTTACTTTGAGATTAAGATCGAGAGTGCCTTTGAAGCATTGGGTAGGATATTTCATCCTTTTTGCCAGGCCAGTAATTAAACATGGATCTGGAGCACTTATATGAGCATAATAAAAGAAAAATGATTCTGTAAAGGTGTTACTCAGAAGCAGGGTGCAGGTGCTCCCTGGGTAAGAACAACACACCAGAATCTGTGGGAGTGAAACAGGGCTATATACATTAGTATCCTAAAGAGAGTGAATTAAAGAAAACATACAAATTAATAAATCTTTGCCAATCTGGCAACTACCATCACAGGAGCTTTCCTGGCTAACAGACCAGGTACAGCCTTGTGCTGCCTAGGTCCCTAAACTGAGTGAAGCAACATGTCTCACCCAAGTCACTGACATTGACCCTAAGTAGGCTGGGAGTTTTATGTACGCCTTGATTAACAGACCTGCTTCAGCTGCTCATTAACTGTTCAGTCCCCACACTCCTAAAAGAAAAAGCAAAGTACTAAAACCTAGGACAAATATATGTCATATGTTGCCCCAAACCACAGTCATATGCAACCTGCAGGTGCAATTCCTACAAAAAGTGATGATATTCAGACAAATAAAAGATTGAGGCAAAGTGTGGTACAGCCTCAGGGTTGATTTAGGAAGAAACTCTGCAAAGCAAATAGACAGATATTGCAAGGCTTTGTGAGGGCTGCATGCTGTCAAAGGAGTGATGTAAAACCATACCTCAAAATGAGAGGGTTTAGAGGAGCTTAAGGAGCCAAGGAGATCTTGAGAAAAAGGGACCTGGCCAAGTGAGCCCATCGCTATCACCTTCATTTGGATTATTGAGAGTAATCTGGAAAAGTACAAATATAGCTAAATTGGCCATGTTAGGGTAAAGTGGAACCTAGAACTATAGCACAGTTGCAAGGCCAACAGCAGGACAGAGTGAAGAAAGCTTTTGTATTCTGATACCTGGAATTTACTAGTGCCAATTATTATTTTTTAAATGCCACATAGTGCTGTGAATGTTACCTGGTCAAAATAAGTACACAGTAAAGGCTTTTTAATGCCATTGTGCTACACTTAGTGCTAGCTAAGTGTAATTTGTTGTCTGCTGTATGAATCCTGTTCCTTTCAGATCTTTCCCCCCACTGTTAATTCAATCAATTTTCATAAAAGTGCATGAATGGCCATTTTAGGTTATCCTTATAAAGAAAAGTAAAGACCCTAGCATAATATTGTCAACAAAGTTGCTGGTGAGGTTGAGTACACCTTTGGCAATATGTCCCAAATGAAAAACATTTTTCCAGTAAATTTGGTCCAAAGTTTTGATGGAATAACACTTTTTTAAAGTGCATTTCCATTTGCACATTACATTTTTCTTCCTCAGCAGGAGGTATCGCACTTGCTCACCAGAGGGTCTGCAAGGCATAAACAGAAGACTTGGAAAGTCAATTTAGTTCTAGGCTAATGCCTGTAGTTGATTTTCATAACAAAAAAAAAAGTAAACCAATCATTACCTTCCTAGCTATCTCACTCATAGGCCTGCTAGCCTAAATAGCACATCTGTGTCTCACCCTGCTCAGGTAGAAAACTTGGTCATGGACCAAAAGTCCCAACTTTTCCTTGACAAGCTGAATGTCCCTAAACTAGTTTTCCATTTTTACAAAATCACAACATCCCTATGCTTCTTAGAGATTTAAAAAAAATAAAGTACATGCTTACCTTACATGCTTTTCCTATCAAATATTGAAACACCTTGTGATATATACTACAACGTTGGTATATAATTCCATTGCCTTTTAAACCTCTTCAGTTCCAGACTCAGGTTGCTGGATCCTCAATGGGGTACATTCTCCTTTATCATGCCAACTGCCTATCCCAGGGAGTTGTATATCTTTTTATGATATATGATAGGTTTTATGTTGGTAATACTAAGCGAGTCTTTAAAAAATAATTTTTATGAACATGTTTATGCTATTAATAATGGAAAAATGCTCACTCCCATGAGTTTTCATGTAGGTACTGAACAAAAATTTAACACAAATTTGATGACAATTTGATGCAATCCTGGGAAAGGTCACCCCCAATCCAAGGGGTGGGGATTTTGATAAGTCTACTACAATGTGAAACAAAATAGATTTTTGTATTAAAAGCAAACTACTTTCCAGGTTTAAATTAGGTTTTTACTATTCATTTAACCACACAATGGAAATGTGCTACTATCACTGGTTACTATCAGAAACCTGTAACATACAGTTAGGTCTATAATTATTTGGACAGAGACAACTTTTTTCTAATTTTGGTTCTGTACATTGCCGCAATTATTTTTAAATGAAACAACTCAGATGCAGTTGAACTGCAGACTTTTAGCTTTAATTCAGTGGGTGGAACAAAAAGATTGCATAAAAATGTGAGGAACTAAAGCCTTTTTTTAACACAATCACTTCATTTCAGGGGCTCAAAAGTAATTAGACAATTGAGTCAAAGGCTATTTCATGGGCTGGTGAGGGCAATTCCTTCGTGATGTCATTATCAATTAAGCAGATAAAAGGCCTGGAGTTGATTGTATGTGGAAGACCACTTGTTGTGATCAGACAACATGTGGTCTAAGGAGCTCTCAATGCAGGTGAAACAAGCCATCCTTAAGCTGCAAAAACAGAAAAAAACCCATACGAG
>NW_027318199.1:0-6999 GCF_032062135.1 Pyxicephalus adspersus | reverse complement strand
GTTAGTGATAAAGATAGAGGAAGGGCTAGTGCTACCGATACAGAGAGCATTGGGGTTACATGGAAGGTTAGTGTTAGATGTACATAGAGAGTTAATGTTAGAGATACAGGGACCATTAGTGTTACATGGAAGGTTAGTGTTAGGAATATAGAGAGGGTTAGGGTTAGGGATGCAGGGAGCATTGGGGGTACATGGAGGGCTAGTGTTAGGGATACAGAGATTATTGGGGTTACATGGAAGGTTAGTGTTAGAGTTACATAGAGAGTTAGTGTTAGGGATACAGGGACCACTGGGGTTACATGAAAGGTTAGTGTTAGGAATATAGAGAGGGTTAGTGTTAGGGATGTAGGGAGCATTGGGGTTAAATGGAGGGCTAGTGTTAGGTATACAAAGAGCAGTGGGGTTACATGGAGGGTTAGTGTTAGGAATATAGGGAGTGTTAGTGTTAGGGGTACATGGAGGGTTAGTATTATAGATACAGGGAGCATTGGGGTACATGGAGGGTTAGTGTTAGGAATATAGGGAGTGTTAGGGTTACATGGAGGGTTTGTATTATGGATAGAGGGAGCATTGGGGTACATGGAGGGTTAGTGTTAGGAATACAGGAAGCATTGGGGTACATGGAGAGTTAGTGTTAGGAATACAGGGAGCATTGGGGTACATGGAGGATTGGTGTTAGAAATGCAGGGAGCATTAGAGTACATAGAGGGTTAGTATTAGGAATATAGGGAGTGTTAGGGTTATATAGAGAGTTAGTATTAGGGATTTGGGATCATTAGGGTACATGGAGGGTTAGTGTTAGGGATACAGAAAGCTTTGGGGTTGCATGGTAGGTTAGTGTTTGGGTATATAGAGAGGGATAGTATTAGGATTTTAGGGAGCATTAGAGTTACCTGGAAGGTTAATGTTAGGGATACGGGGAATATTAGCATTACATGGAGGATAAGTGTTAGGGACAATAGGGAGCATTGGGGTTACATTGAGGGTTAGTGTTATGGTTACAGGGAACATTGAGGTTACATGGAGGGTTAGTATAAGGAATATAGGGAGTGTTAGGGTTACATGGAGGGTTAGTGTTAGAGTTAAAATATTAATATTATGAATTATTAGTATTATAAATGTTAGGATTTAAAAGTTTTGGTGGAGAATATTGTTGGGGTTACAGAAAGATATATTTAGGGTTGGGGAGGCTTAGTGTGAATGTTACATGTAGGGGTAGAGTTAGGGTTACAGATAGGATTTTGTAAAAGTGACAGTTAGTTTTAGGGTTACTGGAAGAGTAGTGTTCAGAGAAAGGCTTAGTTTTGTTGTTGCAAAAAGTGTACAGGGATAGAGAAAAAATTTGAGTGTTGGATTTTTGATTTAAAGTGGGTCAATGTGTTAGGATTACAGGGAGGGTTAGAGTTATGGAGGAAGGTATTGTTACAAGCAGTGTTATTATTATAGGAATGGTTACAGCTTTTGAGCTCCACACTACAAATGTGGGTTAAGTTTATGGTTAAAAAGGTTAATATTTGGGGTTACTAGGGTATGGTGCAGCTTTACCATATATACCCCACATGCAAAAAATCTTAAAATGTCAGAAATGTTTCATTCCAGGGATATTTTTTGTCTCTGTGATGGGACTATAATTGGCTTGCAATCCTCTAGTACCTGAGAAATGGAGCTGTCTATGCAATGGGCCCCACATACAGGGAGGGGGCCGCATGTTCTGCTCCCTCCATGTCATATTAGGCTCTTGTTTGGAGGTACCAGCACAGTCACCGGTGTCTCTGACAATGACTGAAATGGATAAGTACAAGGCACATGTGTATTGTGTGTTGTAACTATATCAATCTCTGTAGCCGGTGCTGGGAGGGAAGGCCCGTGACTCATACCAGCGCTGACATATGAAAAACGTTATGTATAAAAGATTCATGTCACAATCATGGACTCACAGACCTCAGGGTGCCATCCCGACCATTGGTGTATAAACTGCAATACAACCAGGCCAGACTGCCACCATAGAAAGGAAGAATTGCAATATGTAATGGAAGGATACAATCATTTTAATATGTTAGTTCCTAAAAGGGTCAGTTATTAGAGGGAAGGGCTGTTCCTGCAAATCTGCAACATAGTCAGGTTTACCTTCCTTCCTTCCCTTTTTCCTTCCACTCACCCTCCCTTCTTTCTTTCTTTCTTTCTTTCTTTCTTTCTTTCTTTCTTTTCTTCCTGGACCCTCTATTCTTTCCTCCCTTTACCTATCCATTTTTACTAATATTATTATAACACTATTATTAGTTTTTATAAAGTGCCAACATATTACAGAGCGCTGTACAAAGTCTATAGTCATGTCACTAACTAACCCCCAAAGGAGCTCACAATCTATTATCCCTATCATCCAATGTCTATCCCTATATCTTTAATACAGTCTTAGGTCATAATTGGGGGGAAGTCAATTAACCTAACTGCATGTTTTTGGAATGTTGGAGAAAAACCGGCGTACCCAGAGGAAACCCACACAAACACAGGAAGAACCTGCAAACTCCATGCAGATAGTGTCCTGTATGAGATTTAAACCTGGGACCCAGTGCTGCCAGGGCCAAAGTTCTAACCACTGAGCCACCATGCTGTCCATTACTTATGTCCTTCCATTTTTACTATCTCTTTCCTCCCACCTGTCTTCCCTTCCTTCCTCTCTCGCACCTCCCTTTCTTACTCTGTTCCTTTCCTCCTCTTTTCTGTATTCTTCTGTCCTACCTACCTTTCATCCTCTCTTCTTTGATACACTCTTGTTACTCTTTACTTTATCCCTTTTTTTATATCTTCCTTCCTTCTTT
Organism: Pyxicephalus adspersus; assembly: GCF_032062135.1. NCBI lineage: Eukaryota > Metazoa > Chordata > Amphibia > Anura > Pyxicephalidae > Pyxicephalus > Pyxicephalus adspersus. The sequence continues at coordinate 4,180 of NW_027318199.1, read as the reverse complement.
CTTCCTAATCTTATTTTCTTCCTTTCCTTTTCTCCCATCCTTATTTACTTCTGCTGTTCTTTTATCTCTCTTTTCCTTCTATCCTTCCTCCCTCCATTCCCTTTCTTTCTTTCTTTCTTTCTTTCTTTCTTTCTTTCTTTCTTTCTTTCTTTCTTTCTTTCTTTCTTTCTTTCTTTCTTTTCCTTCTTTCCTTCTTTCTTTCTTTCTTTCTTTTCCTTCTTTCCTTCTTTCTTCCTTTCTTTCCCTTTTCCTCCTGTCCTTCTTTCTTCCTTTCTTTCCCTTTTCCTCCTGTCCTTTATTCCTACTTTCCACCCTCTCTTCTTTCCTACACTCCTCCTTCCGTTCCTTCCTCTCTACCTACCTTCCGTCCTCCCTTACTTTATCCCTTTTTTTTGTTCAAATTTACAGGTTGACAATCAAAAATCTTGGACCCGAGAAGTGGCAGATTTTTTTAAATTCTGTATTTTTTTTTAATACTTACCTCCACACACAGGCCAGCCTTCCTCTCGCAGCACCCACGGAAATCTGGCACAATTCCAGAGAGCAGGCAGTGGGGACGTCTCAACGTGTATTTAGTTTAGCAAGCAAGACCTAACGGCTTTTTCTGCAGGACAGCGCCATTAAAACATCAGTGGCCAAACAGTGTGTTACAATCTCTGTATTGAAAATGCGATCCGAAATTCATGCCAGAAAACTGAAAGAACTGGATTATCGATGGCCGGATTTTCGATTGTCAACCTGTATTCTTATTGAACAATTATTTAACATTAACATCGAAACAGAGGTTAGAACAAGACATAATAACAATACCAACAGGGGGGACGGTATCACATTCTTATCATAAAAATAGTATAATAATAAATAGAATAAACAAATAAAAAAGTTTCACGGTATCATAAAAATAAAGGGAGAAATGTATTCTTTTTTTATTATCTCTTCTTGCTTCCTACTTCCCTACATTTTATTCTCCTTCCTTTTTCTCCCATCTTTTCTTATGCCCGGCCTTCCTTTCTCCTTCCACCTTCTCTTGTTTCCTTGTTTTCTCTTTCTTTCTTTCTTTCTTTCTTTCTTTCTTTCTTTCTTTCTTTCTTTCTTTCTTTCTTTCTTTCTTTCTTCCTTCCTTCCTTTCCCTTTTCCTCCTGTCCTTCATTCCTACTTTCCACCCTCTCTTCTTCCCTACACTCCTCCTTCCGTTCCTTCCTCTCTACCTACCTTCTCTCCTCCCTTACTTTATCCTTTTTTTTTGTTCAAATTTACAGGTTGACAATCAAAAATCTTGGACCCGAGAAGTGGCAGATTTTTGAAAATTCCATATTTTTTTTTATACTTACCTCCACACACAGACCAGTGTTCCTCTCGCAGCACCCACGGAAATCTGGCACAATTCCAGGGAGCAGGCAGCAGGGACGTCTCAACGTGTATTTAGTTTAGCAAGCAAGACCTAACAACTTTTTCTGCAGAACTGCGCCATCAAAACATCAGTGGCCAAACAGTGTGTTACAATCTCTGTATTGAAAATGCACTCCGAAATTCATGCCAGAAAACTGAAAGAACCGGATTATCGATGGCCGGATTTTCGATTGTCAACCTGTATTCTTATTGAACAATTATTTAACATTAACATCGAAACAGAGGTAAGAACAAGACATAATAACAATATAAACAGGGGGGACGGTATCACATTCTTATGAGAGTCCAAAAAAATAAAGAGGGAAATGTATTCTTTTTTTATTATCTCTTCTTGCTTCCAACTTCCCTACATTTTATTCTCCTTCCTTTTTCTCCCATCTTTTCTTATGCCCGGCCTTCCTTTCTCCTTCCACCTTCTCTTGTTTCCTTGTTTTCCTACTTCCTTTCTCTGGCTCCCTCCTGTCTTTCTTCCCCTCTTTTCTCTGTCTTCTTGTCCATTATCCCTCTTTCCTTCCTCCCTGCATTCTTTTATACATTCCTTCCTTTCTTCCTTCCTCCTTTCCAAATCTGATATTTGCCTGACCTCCAACACTTTTTCAGCATGCTGGAAATTCTCTGGATCCAATAATAAACCAAACTCATGTTTTCAGTATCTGTCTCTCGGTAGGAAGCCCCCACACCTGTAGATTTCGGCCGGTGATGCCCAGACATGTGTCATCGCTCCCAGAAAACCGATCACGTATGAGCGCCCTCGTCACGGGTTTTGCTCCATCACGGCCCTGTTTACTCATCGTTTGTTTTTTTGCCCGCTCAGTTTACAAAGCAGCCGAGCCTGACAATTTGCTGTTTCCCTCTAATAAGTAAATGCCAGAGGATTCTGTAAATGCTTTCCAGCGCAAACCCAATCGTTAGGAAATAGCGGCGTTATCTCATGAATAATTGAGCGCCCTTCATTAGCCCCGCGACACAGTCAGCACACCAAACAAGGCCCAGTATACACAGCGCAGATGATAAACCATAAACATTAATGGGATTTTATTAAATTTAAACCAGCGGCATCGGCGGGTTTAGTCATCACACCTGTCGGCGCGTCACACCGCGGCTGTCATCTCGCTGCGGGGAGGAAGCGCTCAGACTCGCCTATTAATCTGTTTCAAAATGCCATAGCATTTCCACCGGTATCTTCCCGAATTTTTTTTCCAGAAATTAAATGTCTGTTTAAAGTTCATTCCCTCCCGCTGACACTAATTGAAATGAGGTTTGGTTTGTCTTTATGACACGGGAATGGAAGCGCCTTTGATAATAATAACAATAATGGAAGTCGGTATTTTAGGCCTCGCGATTAATAATTGCGGAAAGAGATGCAGGAAAAAAAAAGTAATAGTGACAACAATTACATTATTGATCTTTTTTTTTAATATAGCAGCGAAAGTTTAGAACCCCTGTCAAGTTTTTATTGACATCAGTGACCCCGCACCGAGCATTCATGTTCTTTAAAAAAATCTTGCAGTGTGGACTACGTATGGCATTCAGTTCATTTCAAAGTTTGGTTCATAGCAAACTTCACATATTTGTCAGTTTTATAAATGTATAGGCACATTCCTTTGAATTAATATTGGCTATTTTATTGGCCTTTTTTAATTGAATAAGAATGCTGCCAGTAGGAGGCTGAGAATTGGGTTGCTAAAGTAAAAAGCAGGTAATGCCTCCATTGGGTACAGCCCCTTTGAACCAACAGCCAATGGAAAAACTGCCTGCTATTTACATTACCAACCTGACTCCTGGTTCGATGGCATGGGTTTGCAGCAAATGGGTTAGGAAGCTTTAGGGAACATGTAGCTGACCCAACCTAAGCAAGTTGCCCATCACTTTGAGTGTCAAAAGTGCACAAAAAAATGTGCAAACAACAAAATTTTAATTTTACAGTGGGTCCCCCATCCCCACAGTCAGTGTTATGTGCCTGCTTTTTTTAAGGGATATTATATTGTGGGGTATACCCTAATTACTTGCCCTCTCTGCTTCTAGGCAATGTTGGCGTGGCTTCGGAATCCCTGGATCCAATGTAGAACTGATAGTCCCATATAGGAAAGGATGACGTCAGAACTGGGACTGGTGGCGCACTCCAGCCTAAGGGTACACTGGCTACTGCACAGCCAATGGGAAGTCTTTGTCACCCATACAGCAAAGAGGGCAACTAAAGAAGCACCCTTCTCCAGGAGAAAGAAGACTCAAGATCCAGCAAGTCACATGACCACAGAAAATCAGGTTTTATGTAGTTTTATTCTTTAATACATTCCAGCAATTGGCTGGAAGGGGTGCCAACATGTTGATATAATTTTTACAAGTCATTTATAATATTTTAACATCTGCAGCTTAATTATCATTACATTGATCCTGCAGTAAAGGTCCTTTATCAGACTTTTGGACAACAATCTCTATCTCCCTATTTTCTTCTGCACTGCCCTTCTAATACACATACTACTGGTGCGTTTCCTCATACAAAGGAAACTGTTGCATCAAGTGGGGGTGCTACATGTAGCTCCAACTGGCTGCATCCCCATAGTGAATGAATGGGGGCTGCAGTGAGCGGTACTAGTACCATTCACTGCTGCCAGCTGTCTCTAAAACCGAGCACGGTGCCACCCACCAGGTGCCACATGGCATGCCAAGCAAGTCAGAATCTGTCCTAAGACCTGAACAAAGGTAAAAAAAATATTTTATTTAAAAAAAAAATTATATCAGTTGTCAATGATGCAGAGTGCCATAGAAA
>NW_027318198.1:0-7000 GCF_032062135.1 Pyxicephalus adspersus | reverse complement strand
TTTTATATTAAATAGTTGTACTGTAAACAATAACTATGCACCTTTTATCTTCTCATCAATAGAATAGTAAATACAATAAAACATTACATTGATTCACTGTAAATACTCAATCACACTTGTACAGCTTTCAAGTGTCAATTTAGACAAAAACAGCTGTAATTTGACTGCTCCTGCTGTAAAATACAAAGCAATTATCTGCTGTCATTTTGCTGTCTTTTGTAATCTGGTTAATTTGCCTAGTAAATTAGTACCATCTGCATTAGTAGGAACTAATGTTAAATCTTCATAAAAAAGGCTAACACTTACATTTCTTTTAAAAATTCCTTATTTTTTCAGATTTTACAGGTATTAGGTATTACATCACCAACAATAGAACAAATAATAACCATTTATCAACACATCATGCTAGGAGCCTACAGGTCTACCAGAACAAAGGTACTCAACAGTGTATCAAAGAGGTATAGATTGTCAAAGGGATGTTTTTTTATTAGAGTCTGGCCAGCACAGAATTTTTATTACTGGGCCCAGAGTTTTCACTAGTGCTGGCTATCCATTTACTTGTCCATGGGATTTGTCTTCTCTGGAATAGACAGAACAATAGAAAAATACAACTTTTACAGCCTTGGAGAGCTTTAATAAATCAGGCCCAATGAAAACAGTACTTTTAAAATCAAGGATGCAGAACAAGTATGCAGATGAGGAGTGCCAATTTGATTCTGACCTATGAGATTTGATAGCTTGCTCTATGACATCAGCTCAAACCAATAAAGCAAGTACAGCAAGGAAACTACATTTTTGAAGAGTGTTTTTATGTGAAATGGTTCCCAAGGAAGTAGTGCCACATCTCATTCTACTATGAACAAACAAATACAAAAATGTATCAATATAGGATTTTTAAGGCATACATCTTCAAGGAACCAAAACAAAATAACTTTGGATTGTTTAAATAATTGCTTTTTTTGCAAATATATTTTCCATCATATTTATAGATATAAACAGGAAAAATAACTCTTTACTATGGGAGGTTATTGTGTATAGCTCACATTTTATACATTTTTGACTACAAGTCACTATTCCACATCATATATAAATCTCAACCTCACAATATTTTCTCAACGCGTTTTACTGATAGGACTCCTAGTTGATGGTGAAGGCAAGTAATTTCTAAAACATAAATCACATTTTGTATAGAACAAAATATCAAAGTATGCCACTACATCTTTGAAAATTGTTTGTAATTTAGATAAACATTTACATATATATGTATTGAAGATCCATAAACAAGATCGGCTGGACTTTAGGGTCAGACCAAGAGATTCTCAAAGCATAATATCATTAATCATTCAAATTCATCTCCTACTAAAAAGGCAGCTTCTCAGGATGTGCAGGTAGGTATCTATTTATTATTATAATAGAAATTGTTACGCTTGAAGAAACAGGGCCACTAGGGGGTGCTATGGCCTGCACAGAAGTGGTGTGAGCCCTGAGAAGGGCCAAGGCGCAGAGTCTAACCAGATCTTCCCCACAGCCTCTAATGCGCTGCTGGTTACTGCCAGGTTGCAGTCCTTGGGCACACCAGGGTGGGCTGGATGATACACGGTACCAAATCACTAAGCAGAATAGTCAAGGAAGGATGGGGTCAATGCAGGCAGAAAGCAAGAGAGGTCAGGTCACAAACCAGGGGTCAAATACCAGGGATCCAGGAAACAGACACCAGTGACCCAGGGGCCACTGCAGACACAGGAACACATAAGACGCTGTAAGCAACAAGAGGCAGAGGTGACACAGGAATATCCACAGACTGAGAGGAACACTGGGACAGCACAAGGAAATAGGCTGGAAACAAAAGACTGGGCAACAGTGGGTTAACACAGGAACTGGACAGAGGAAGCACTGACTCAAACAACATGTGTACAGGAACTAGCTCAAGAGAACTAAGGACTCGGCACTAGTGGAGACTTATTGCACGAACCCTGAGTGCTGTGTCTGAGCTAGCTAAATAGCCAAGGATTATTAAGAAGCTATTTTTTTCTGAACGGCCGGCGAAGCTGATAAAGCTTGCTAGCGTAGGCACGACTAGAGTCAGAACTGCCTGCATGCGTGGGAGAGAGGCGTCTACGCTTTAGTGAGGAAGAGGTATGTGTGACAGAAATACTATGAATTGAAAGGACCTTTTAGGATATATGTCAATAAATATTTAGATCTACGTATTACTACATAATTAAAAATACATAGGATGCCAACCTAATAAAGCTCAAGAATATGAAGTTCTGCTTCTTTCATTTATAATAATACCGCATTCAGAGCACAGAAAAGGTACACAATACCTTACTGTTTGTGATCAAAATAAAGTCATCCGTCTCCTTTTTAAATATCACCACCTCTTGGATCCTATCCAAAGCAATAAACCAAACTGTATTTGTATCATATTTATGATCTAACCCTGTGTCTGCTTAAGATGGGTTGTGATTTTCCCAATAGTAATAAAATAAATGTGCTCATAAATTTGTTTTCATAATTGTCTTTTAGTTTTGTCAACATAGTATTTTCCACATTCACAAAATGCCAAATACACAGCTCCTATAGTACCACAATCAACAAAATGTTTTGGCCTGAAAATTAATGTTGATGGGAATTGAACCACAAAATGTTTCATCTGTTGAGTCATAAATTCATTTACATTGATTACAGAATTTACAATTAAAGGTACCTATTCGGTGACAGGAATTTTGCTGTATATCTCCCATCCTCCTAGAAAGAGATTTGCACATGTAGGGCCACAACTAGTACCCATGGCCACTCCTTGACCTTGTGAGTAATATTTGTTATCAAACATGAATGTATTCCTGGTTAAGATGAAATTATTGAGTTCACAAAATCAACATAAGGCGACAATGATTGCTCTCCTTCCATCAAAAAGTTTTTAATTGTTTGCACTCCCAAATCATTGGGAATACTCGAATAAAGGATCTCTACAGCTGTTGTTACTAAAATATCTTCTGAAGGAATTGTAATACCATCAATCGATCATATTCAGAAAATCCAGTGTATTCTTCGAAAAGGAAGGAAATCCAAACAAATGTGGTTTCAGAACTAGATCTACTAGTCTACTAGCATTGCTGGTTAGATGATATAATGGGTCGACCAGGGTGATCAAGAAGATTTCTATGAATTATAGGTAAAGCATAAAACATTGTTTAGGGTGAGGATTGTATAAAAAATTCTTACATATCTATAGTAATAATTTTTTTCTTAAAGTCTCTTTCAAAACTAGGTAGCATTTCCGAAGAAATTTTTTTTCCCACTAAGTTTTGTTATCCAATATTTTATAACATATCTTCTTATATTGATCATTGACCAACACTACTACATTGCTTCCTTTAGCTGATGGTTTAATAATAACGGAGGTGTTCTTCTGCAGTGATCTTGAAGCTTGTCTTAAATTACTAGATACATTTTCAGGATAGTATATTTCATTTTTCTGGGTTCTAATTTCTTCTGTAACATTATGTATAAGGGCTTATAAGTGAGAATTTAGATAAAAGTTAGAGAATTTTGGGGATTTTCCTTTCAAATCTGGAATAGTATTTAAGGATAGGGATCGCTCTACTTCAGTTTCAAATGGAAAGGGATCTGACATGCACTCTGATCTTATATCCTCATTTTCATAATACATAAAAATCATTAGTATTAAACATTTTTAATATTTCAGGTTCTACAAATTCTTTTGTTATGATTTGCTTGTAAGTTTCCTTGCAAATAGATAATATAGACCAAGTTGTAAAACTGTTCTCTCTGAGTCTGTTAACGCATAACTGGATAAGTTCATAATATCTAGTTTTTGATTTTCTGAATGATTTTGTATGTGAATTGATTCATTGTGCCTATCTTGGCAGTATTTGTGTTTAGCGCATTTTTTAAAAAAGAAGATGGTGAAGAAATAGGAGGTGACTGTGTTGATTGTGAAAATATCTTTGGTCTAGTGTACATTCCCAATCTCATTAGATGACTGGAAATCTTTGGTCTGGGTAGGCTTAAATTCCTGCTGGTGTTTATCAAGGGTAAATTAGGGTAAGAAAGAATATGCAATCAAACTATTTGAAGGAAATAATGGGCAGCATTTAGTTGTGTTTAAGCATTTTCAATGTGCTTTGGTTCTTTATATCCCTAATGTGTTCTTAATCCCTGAAGTGTATTTGTGAGGAGAAATGTGCAGGAGTATCTGATTTAGATTCATCTCCTGTTGTTCCTTTATGTGTTTTGGATTGTACTAGTTGTTGTGACCACCCTCTATTTGAATAACATTTTTGAATTGTTCCACTTATGAAGCCTGATTCATCAAGCAAAATCGGACGTTCTCTCGGGCATCGTATGCGCGTTCCAAAATCGGAATCCTTCGATAGATTTACCAATCAAATTCCAGATGCTGGCATATTTGCGCAGAAGTTATTAACTGAAATGATCTCTCCACTGGAGACACCCATCCCCGGCAGTTTGACACTGGCGAGCTTGCATTAAAGTCAAAAAAGTCATTCTTTATAATGGCACACATCTTTCACTAGCCCCAAAAAAAGGTTTGGCCAGTTCAAATGTTAAAAATGTTTAAAATAGGTGAGAAATAAGCATATTTTTGAAATACCTAATATTTTCAGGTTTAGAAAGAGTTACCTGATTTCAGCTCTTTACACAGACGCCTATCTAAACGCATACCATGCCAGCCCTGAGAATCTGCCAGGTGATAAATTCCAGCGAGCTCTGCCGGTTATACACATATATATTTATATACATTATTAATTAGAATTATATATATATATAAAGATCTCCTCTAATCAAAAATATGACACTCATTTTGGTTTTACTTGAATGAGGAAAGGAACACCCATTATTTATTATTAAAGAACAATGGTACAGTGTTTTTCATGGCTGCATAGCAAAAGGTCTTACCTTTTTTTAAATTCCATTGAAATCAAAATGTACACATGGAAATAATCTTCCAGTATTCACACCTTATGAGTATTTGTGTGACACCTCAAATAATGTGTATTTGTTCCAAAATGTTCTGCTCCTAAACTGACGGCACCACATGAATGTGTACCGCATGGATCATCTTATCATCTTTCATTGGGATAAGATTTTCCAGGTGCAGTGTTCTGGTACCTCTGCATTTGCGCAGCTAGACTCAGGCTTTCCCCACAGTTACTGTTTGCAAAGTCTTAGCAGTCTATTTAAACCACTTTTGTACAAAGCAACTTACTTTTATATAGCTAAAAAAAAATCAAACTCTGCAAAAAAGCTACAATATTAATATGTAATACCTTGAGGCAAGCATGCGTAATTAAAACCAAGTACATTAAATCAAAATTACTTAATAATAAAATTTTAATTACTTTTCTTAGCTCTATAGATCAGTTAAAATAACATTGACATTAAAACACTGAAACAGTAAAAGTATTTCCAAAGTCTGGGGTCCTTGGGAGCCATTATCAGGCTATCTACTAATTCTTTTATTCCAACATACAACAATGTACCATAACAATATGCCACTTTCCTAAAATACATTAATAAAACCTGAGGTGTAATGTACAGCATTGTGTAATATGTAGGTGCTATATAAATACTGTTTATTATTATTACTATTTTTTATATTTAATATTATTATTAATAATAATAATAATAATAATAAAAACTGAGATGCTGAAAGCGAAGACGCAGTGGTGAGCACTGCTGCTTTCAGTGTTGTAGTGATGACAAAGTGGGGGAGTGTCTGACAGCGGTAAAGAGATAATCATTCTTACCTTTGGCTTCTGATGGCCACACCATTTTCTGCTGTTGATAGATAAGTTTTAACAGTACAAACAGGATATTCAAAACTAAGAGACCTATTTAAAAGGTAGATCAGATAATGCATTTTGCTCTCCATTTTGATATATTGTGATATGCACAATTTTTTTAATAGAGTAAGGCTACATGGAGATCCTTCCGCAGAATGAAAAAACAAGTTCTTTGTTAAGAGGACAGAACAGAAAGTGCTCCTAAAGTTTAAAGAAACATGACTGGGCTATTTTCCAATCTTTCCTACATTTTTTAATACTGCTGCTTAATGCCCTTTTTGTTTTTACATTTATTTTAAAAGAAAATATTGTGTTTTTGTACTGTATCTATCTTTCTTCCCTACTTAATAACTATGTAAGTAAATATAAACAACTCCTTATCAATACAGGTGCTGTTGCTCTAGTTACTCAGAAGAGGCATATTTCCCTAATTTAATAATACCATAGCAGTCTGTCATCTTTACATTTAGCTACATGCAAACCTAAACTTCCCATTTGCTAGAACTGTAAATACAAGCAAGACATTTAATAAAAGTTACAAATTCTGATCAGAAAGCCTGGCCTGCAAGCATTAGTGCTCCAGATTGGCACATCAAATGTATATACAGTTTGACAATTGAAAATCTGGCCATGGATAATCCGGTTCTTTCAGTTTCCTGGCATGAATTTTGGATAGCATTTTTATTACAGGGACTTCAGTACACTGTTTGACCACTAATGTTTTGATGGCGCTGTTCTGCAGAAACTGCTGTTAGGTCTTGCTTGCTACACTAAATACACATTGAGACGTCGTGCTGCCTGCTCCCTGGAACTGTGCCAGATGAAGGCTGGCCTGTGTGTGGAGGTGAGTATAAAAAAAATCTGGAATTTCCAAAAATCCAGCGCACCTCAGGTCTGAAGGTTTTTTGATTGTCAACCTGTATAAAGATTGACAGAAAATGTAAAAAATGCAATATATGTAGCTGTTCATCCTTTGGTTGATTTATTTTCCTTTTGCCTTGATGATTTAGATCAGGGGTACCCAACAGGTAGATTGTGATCTACCGGTAGATTGAAAAGGCAATTTTAAAATAAACTCTATTGTGTAAAGGAGTTATAAAGTCCAAATACCATTCCACCATTACTGATGATCATTTGGAAGTCTGTATGAGACTGGCTACCAGCAACTA